>NW_005364745.1:1496825-1514640 GCF_000412655.1 Myotis brandtii
GTGGGAAAACCTGAGTGAGGTAGGAAATCACTCAGGGTTTTGAGCTTTGGAATGACATAAGCTGACATACGTGCTTAAACGACTATTCTCTCCGCTGTATGTGGCAAATAGACTTAGAGGGATAACGGTCTATTTCTAAGCAGGGGGACCACTTAGGAGGCCATTGCAAGAATCCAGATAATCAAATGAGGAATGATGGTGGCTTGGACCAGGTGGCTGCAGTGGAGCTGGTAAGTACGTATAATTTTAAAGGTAAGTGCAATAGGATTTCCTAATGTACAGTATGGGGAGTGTAAGAGAAAGGAAGGAGTCAAAGATGACTCTGATATTTTTCCCTGAGTAAGTGGAATGACAGAATTTCCATTTACTGAGCTGGGAAAGACTAAGGGAGGACTATACAGGGTGGGGGAAAGTAGGTTTACAGCTGTTTGTATGGAAAATAATACACTCTGTGTTTCAAGAACTCACAACTCTAAACCTACTTTTGCCCCACTCTGTATTTGGGGTGGAGGGAGATAGAAATCTGGATGTTTCATATGAGGCATGTTAGATGTCTTATGAAAGTGTGATGCTAATACCGCAGGCTTCTATAATCTTCTTTGGAGAATAATTTAAAATAGAATCCCCAGTGACAATACTTACATCTTGGGAACTATCCAGAGAATACACCTGTGACCAGTGTGGTGTGCTGGTAAATCTTTAATAACCTGCTCTCCTTGGGGAAATAAATTCCTAATTTACAGCATTTGCCAATTCCCATGGTGTAAACACTTCACCAAAGCCAATTTCAAACTACCAATGTGAAGTCACTGAATGTGAAGAGGGGAAGTGCTCACGAGCTCATCCACAGATCAGCTCTCCCAAACCAGGGTGAGCAGCACTCTCCCCCTTCCTTGAGCCCCTGACTCTCTCAGAAGAGAGAGAAAGAAGGGAGGCAGGGACAGTTTTCAAAGGGAAGGTGATGGCCTTAGGTTGTTATGCTTTAAACACCTTTGCAGGGATTTTGAAAAAAAAAAAACAGGTTGTGAGAAACCCTGAGGCATTTGTATTATAAACAGCTGCCTTATTGTTGGAACAAACTGAGGCAAGATCTGACATTAATTATCTCTAATGTAAAACAAATTTACTCACAAATTTCAATGAGGGGCAGAGCGGGGCGGGGGAGGCTGGGGTTCCTGGTCCCACAAATGGTCCTCCCAGTCATTGTGGAAAGGAGGGAAAGCTCCATCCTCTGTTGGTTTCTGGTTTCCCAGCCCAGGGTCTCTTTGGAATCAGTCATGGAGTGCCTGCATCACCTGCAAATTTGGGAGAAGAAAAAGGTTTGCTCTAGGCTTTGACCTGCTCTCGAAGAGAACGATTTTCTCAGGAAAACAAATGACATTAGGTTTGCATTAGACTGTTGTCCAGTCAGCAAATTAAAGATTCTTGGGCAAAGCTTTATTTCCTTCTGCACACTAGAGCAGGGGTTGTTCATCTTGTCTGCATTTTTTAATAAACTGGGGAAATTTTTAGGGTACTCATGCTGGGGCCCCACACTGAGGTTCAGGTCAGTTAGTCTACTGCAGGGGTCCTCAAACTACGGCCCGCGGGCCACATGCAAATACAAATATTGTATTTGTTCCCGTTTTGCTTTTTTACTTCAAAGTAAGATATGTGCAGTGTGCATAGGAATTTGTCATAGTTTTTTTTAACTATAGTCCGTCCCTCCAACGGTCTGAGGGACAGTGAACTGGCCCCCTGTTTAAAAAGTTTGAGGACCCCTGGTCTACTGTGTAGCCAGGCCTGAGAACCACTGCACTTGAACTTCAGGTAGTCAGTTAGAATCAACCTGATCACTTCATGGCTGTTGAAAGAGCATTCATACATATAGGACAGCATCTCAGTAAAGTGTAAGGAATTGGCGAGTCCAGGGTTCTCGTCCTATTTCTGCCATTTAGCACGTGTGCTTGGAAAAGCTATTGAACGAGGTGAACTTCAGAGGGTTGGGACAGATGGCTCTAGGTCAGCCGTGGGCAAACTACAGCCCGCGGGCCGGATCCGGCCCGTTTGAAATGAATAAAACTAAAAAAAAAAAGACCATACCCTTGTAGGTAATGATGTTACTTTGAATTTATATTAGTTCACACAAACACTCCATCCATGCTTTTGTTCCGGCCCTCCGGTCCAGTTTAAGAACCCATTGTGGCCCTCGAGTCAAAAAGTTTGCCCACCCCTGCACTAAACTCTCACTGTAGGGTAAGTCTACATATTCTCTTTCCTGTCCTGCTCCCCAAATCCAGAACAATTCCATCCTCTCCCCTCCCCTCCATGCACATACTCCCTCACACATAGACACAAAATTAGGACCCAAAGCAACAGAAAGAACACAACAGCCAAGCAGAGTGGATGGAGAATGGATGGCAAGGGGCTGGTGGTCCATCAGAAGGACAAAGGCCCAGACAATGACCGTTTCCAAGGAGGATGAAGAAAATCCCCACTAGTGAACAGAGCCCAAGCCAATGGCAAGCCCCCCACCGGCTGTGGGGCCTGATGACCCCCAATGGACACAGCCACTGAGAGGAGTCAGAACTGGCTCCGGCAGGCAATCTTGGCCTCCACTTATCACGCTGTGACACTTCCGGCCTTTCTCCACCTCTGAGTGTGTCTCGGGGGAGGCTGGAGAGGGAGAAGCGCTGAGCTGCCAGTGGCTGCAGAAGCTTTGGATTAAGGGAAGTAAGTAGAATAGAAGCTTTGTCTGTTACATCCCCCCAAACACTTTCCAACAGAAAAATGTAGATAGAAAATGAAGAGGAGCCGAAATGTTCAGGGCTTCAGCCTGAAGGCCAGATGCGGGAAGCAAATAAATTCAATGCTTTCAACAAGAGAGCAGGGCGAGGCTGCCAAACAGGCAGGGGAGGGGATCCTCTGTTTGTCCTACCTCTCTTCTCACCCAAGAACACAAGTTATGAGTTTCATGGAAGTGGATGGCGGAATGAATCAGTTACCATCACCAGGTCACCATTATTCAAGTACCAGAGACAGCTTAGCGAATCTTGTCTCTTGCCTGTATTGGTCCATCTGCCTGATAAGTTCCTTCTTATCCCCCAGGAACCAGCTCATATGTCACCTCCTCTGTGAAGCCTCCCTGGACTCCCCCATGTAGAACCTATGGCTCCTTCTCCTTTGTTCCCAAGGCCTTCATCAATACTCTCCAAGGATTTACTGTCACAATATCATCTAGTTATGTGTCTGTCTCCCCAAGTAACTGGGAGCTCCCTGGGTCAAGAGCTTGACCTTGTTCATTTTCTCATCCCCAGCAACTAATACATGCTCACTCAGGGAACAGATAGATGGACAGACGCAAAGATACCAGGGGCATTCAGAGGGGCTATGCTCTGAAGAGGGATTTTCATCAACAGGAGACAGGGGAGCTGCCGGACCACGAGGCAGACCTTTTCATAGGCAGCAAGTCATCTTTCCTGGAAGATCGGAAGGGCTGTCAGCAAGATCTGGGCCTGTCTCTGGGTCTCTCTCGGGCCGGGAGACAGGAGGAGGCCACCTGAACCCAAGGACGATGTCCGGAAGCAATACCTCCTCTGCATCTATTCTTGGCGAGGATCCCCAGGGGTTAGGTTTCTTCTAGAAAGTAGCCACTGAAAGAAGGAAATTCCTTTAAAAGAAAAATTATCCTGCTATTTCCAAAGAAATTGGCAGAAACTTTAAATATCTGCTTGGTAATCCGTAAGTCACTAAAATTCACCCTTAAGCAATAACAGTATAGGCATTGCAAAAGTCGCTGACTCAAAAAAGTTCAGGTTACTGGAAATGGAACAGAAAAAAAAAGAAGAAGGAAAAAAGAGGAAAGTAAAACTGAAGGGGTCTCTAAGAGGGCAAGAAATTGGGACGGGGTGGGGGAGATATAAAATCACCTGCCTGCACGAGGATTTTAACTGTCTACTGGGACAAGTAAAAAAGAGTTCAGTACAATATTGGGCTTACACTTAATGGATCTCTCTCTCTCTCTCTCTCTCTCTCTCTCTCTCTCTCTCTCCCTCTCCCTCTCTCCCTCTCTCCCCCTCTCCCTCTCTCTCTCTCTCTCCCTCTCACAACTATTAACCTAAATTGCACAAACCTTGACTGGCTCCCTTTCAGGACAGGGCCAACGGCTACAGTGACTGAGAGCGCACGGTTAGATGTCAGACGTGAATTGAAGGCCACCACACAGTCTTCCAGCCGCAAGGCCTTGAGCAAGCGACTCAGGTTCCCTGAGCTTCTGTCTCTTCAGCTGGAAACGGCTGCTGCGAGGCTGCTGGGGTGGCTGCTGCACGTGACAGATCTCAGCACCGGGCGGGGCCGGCACAGAGAAGGGGCTCAGGACGTGCAAGTGGCCGTGACAGGAGGAGAAGCTCTCAGAATCATTGCAATCATCATCATGATAACAAGAAAACATGGATGGCAGGGGCTTAGAAAAGAAGGGAAAAGTCCCAGTTGCAGGAAGCGTCTCCTGGAGTTTCTTCTATAGCTTCTTCTCCGGTGCATCAAACATGTTGGTCTTTCTGTAGAATCCTCCATAATGTGAGAAAGATCCAATTACAGTCAAAGAATTTACCAGGAAGGGTGTTAACATATTTGGTTAAGCTTTTCAAACAAATGATTGAAACAGAAAGGTTTTCTTTTCTAAATAGTCAATTACCAGGAAAACCCCACACCCTAGGAGCTTGGCTCTCTTGGGTTGGAGTAGTTCCTTGGTTCCAGGGGCCTGAGAAACTGCCTCAGTACAGATTTCTTTCTAGAAATCTACCAGACAGTTTCCAATTGTTATGTCCCCAACATAACATCATCTGGAGGATTTGAATATACCCCACAAGAGGAGGCTTTTGGGGGCACTAAAAATGAAGTGCCAGTGTTGAGCACCAACCCCAAGTTCATGGACTTTGTCATAATAGAGTCCATTGAAGAAGGCAGAACTCTGCCATAGAGGCTTGGAAAACTCATCAGGACTAAGTCTTCCTCAATTTTATTATAGCTGTTCAAGGTGCAAAGGCCAGACATTGAAATATGAGTACATGGGGTGTATGTGTCTGCACACGCACACACACACACACACACATACACAACGAAAG
Source organism: Myotis brandtii (assembly GCF_000412655.1). Taxonomy (NCBI): domain Eukaryota; kingdom Metazoa; phylum Chordata; class Mammalia; order Chiroptera; family Vespertilionidae; genus Myotis; species Myotis brandtii. The sequence goes on from NW_005364745.1 coordinate 1,501,928, forward strand.
CAGGTATGAGGATTATGAGCCATGTCCCACACCTGACTCTGCTGTTATGTCAAGGATGCTCCCAATTTGCATGAGTCAGTTCATGAATGACAAAAAGAAAAGGCAAAAAAAAAGGGGGGGGGAGTAAGACGTTAAAGCACCAATAAAACCTAGCCAACTTACGAGGATCAGTGTTATCTTAGCCCATTCACGCTGCTATAACAGAATATCATAGGCTGGGTGGCTTATAAACAACAGAAATTTATTTCTCACATCCTGGAGGCTGGGAAGTCCAGGATGAGGGCCTGGCAGATTCTGTGTCTGGTGGGAGCCACTTGCTGAGTCACAGACAGCATCTTCTCGCTATATGCATCCTACATGGCTGAAGGGACAGGAGCTCCTCGAGGTCTCTTTTATAAGGACACTAATTCCATTCATGAGGGCTCCACCCTCAGGACCTAATCACCTGCCAAAGAACCCACCTCCAAATACCATAAGTCAGAAAAAGTCAAGAACCCTATGATTTCACTCATATTTGGGATATTAAACTGAAAGCCACAAGTGAACAAACAAGAAAAACAAACAAAAACTCCTAGACACAGACAACAGTATGGGCTACCAGAGGAAAGGGAGGGAAGGAGATAGTGAAGCATAAAGAGGGTCAAATATATGGTGGCAGCAGCAGATTTGACTGTGGGGAGCAAACACACGATGCAATATACAGATGATGTACCATAGAATTCTACTTTCAAACCTATATAAGTTTATTCACCAATGTCGCCCCAATAAATTTAATTAAAAACAAAGATCAATAGAAGGTAAAAATAGAAGTGGGACTCTAAGAACCCAGTGCGGGCTCAAGAGGAGTCTTTGAGGGAGGAGTCATATGTTGGCCCTCTGGTGCCATCCCATGTAAATGGTCACCAGCTCTATACCCAGCGAAGCCAGGAGGAGGGATGGATGACCACCAGAGAGCATTTCTCAAGAAAGGCTAGGTTCCTGACCCTGACCCTCACCTCTGACCTCTCGCAGAACCACATGTGGTGCCTCTCTCGGCTCCCACATGGAGGGTGGGCTTCTTGCCCTGCACTAGGGGAGTCCAGCAGACAAACAGCCCTCCAGGGGCCGGAAGCCTCCATGTGCTTCCCCAAGAGACACACCGAGGGGCTGGAATACATGGAACTCAGAGGCCAAGCAATCAAAACCACTTTTGGCAGGAATACAGGGGCCATCAAGAAGCTAATTTAGATCCCTCCTGGCTGATTTGGGTCTGGAAGGAACAGAGGAAGAACAGGAAAGTATGTAGTGAATTGTCAGAAGGCAGGAAAGACCCAAGGCCTTGGTCTTAATCATGTTCCATGTGAAGAAGTTCTGGCATGGTTCATGCATGCAACCTGCCAAACCTTGAGTAATGGGAACAAACAAGGAAGGAGAGAGAGGGAGGACTGAGAGCGACTGGTGGGGAGAGGGAAATCAGGCTGTGTCTAGGTGGTGGTGCCAAACATCTGGGTAAACCGCAAACCGTCTAAGCCAATAGCAAGCCGTTTTGTCTATAGAATAGCAAACATCAAATCTGAAAACGTCTAGGGCACAGCACTGTAATTTTGTTTTGTTTTACTCTTCAGTGTGTGTGCAGATGTTTGAAAGCTCCTTGAGGGCATAAGCAAGGCTTATTTATTTTTAGGTGCCTCCGCCTTCCAGCACTTAGTATGTGTCTGGTACATACATATGTTTGAGGAAGCGTGAGAAGGAGGGAGGGAGGGAAAAGGCCATGTACAGATCATCCCCAAATCCTTGACGACAGGATGACCATATAATTTACTGTCCAAACGGGGACAACTCTCAGAGTAAAACAGGGTGCTGATATGGTTGCCCTTAAAGGCCAGTCATGCATGACAGACCAAGTCATTAGAAAGGAACTGCCTTTGTTATTGTCAAACACTGTAAGTTAGACAAGCTCAGAGTGCACATAAAATATCATAAAGACCAAAGTGCCCGGAGCAGGGAGAGGGACAGGAAGAATGAGAAAACGAGACAGGGGTGGTCAGGAACCTGAACTTCATTCCAGGTGTGATGAGATGCCACCGGGAGGGTGTTACCTGGGTGAGTGACAAGATCTGATTTATGTTGTGAAAGATCTACCTTGCAGTGTACAGAACGAACTGTAGGGGCAAGGGCAGCATCAGGCCATTGGAGTCACTCAAGTGAGTGAGGGTGGTGGCGTGGGCTAAGGGTGGTGGTTACAGAGAAGGTGGAAAAAGACATGGTTTGGGATCAACTAATCTAACCGGAGCTGCTGGTGCAATGGACTTAGGAGGTGAGCTAAGGGAGACACTGAGGATGACTCTTAGGTTTAGAGGCTGAGCCCTCACGTGGGTAGATAGTGATGTCCTTTATCTACCTGGGGAAGCCAGGGGAGGCCTTCACTGACCTCCCTCTAAAAGTCACCCCGCAACCCTTGACCACTCCCTGTCTCTTCCCCCTATTCACCTCCCGTGTGAACTTGTCAGCATCTGTACTTGTTTCACGCATGGGTTTGTTTTGTTAATAGACTGATTCCCCCATCAGTTTGTTAGTCCCTTCTGGGCAGGGACTTTGCCTTGTTCAACAACATGCCTAGCACAGAGACTAGCATCTAGTGCATACTCAATAAGTAGTTGCTGAAAGGAAAACCAAGATAAGTCTTTAAGAATACAAACCTGAGCTCTAGTATATGTTCTGGGACCAGCGGGAACCATGGACAAGCCACTAGATCTCTCTGGTTCTCAGCTCCCACCATTACAATGAGAGAGTGGCATGAGGTGCCTGCCACGGTCCCTTCCTGCTCAAATATTCGGGTACCATGACTTTTGTCCCTTGATGTTCCCAGGTGAGCCAGAGTCAGCAATACCAGAAAGTGGTGCCCAAAGCCCTCTGAACTAAAGACACATTTTGGGCCTAGCACCTGGGAGGCAGGATTGCCCAGTGCCCAAGCTCTCACACCAGTCAGTGGAGATACCAACATCACAGGGAGGCAGCATGTCAAGTAGAGCAGGCTGGGTCTTTGAGGAGGCAAGTAGCACATCACCCCCATTACAGCACCAGGCACGTGCCAGATGTCCCATTTTTCCAGAGCTGTAGGGTGGGGTCCTACCACTGTGAGTCATTGCCTGTGCCCCCTTCCCTTTTCCTTCATGTCTGTTCCCCTGAGTCAATGTTTGGCATGTGTTTTATATGCAACACGCCAGCTCATCTTTGCACTGAAAATGACTAAGTCTGCTGTCCTCGGACAATATAATACACGAGATTTTCTTCTCCTTTCCTCCTTCCTTCTTCCAGCCCCATGTCCAAAAGGGAACGTTAGAATCAGCCCTGAAGGTCATTGTGAAGGTCATTGCTCTGCCAATACATCTGTGATCTCTGGTCTCTCTGATTCCACGTTTGGCATTCCCAAGCCCAACAGCCCCCCTCACCTTTCTGTCCTCCATGCTAACAGAAAAGAGAGGGCATGGGTCAAGGAACCGGCAGATCACCCAAACCCCATGTTAGTCATTAGTTAAAACTTCCTGCATGGCTAACAAGAACCAGAACTCATCCTGGGAATGTTTCAAAACCTCTGCATTCAGGCCATGTTGGTATGCGTTGTAGCGCCGTCTACTGCGGCTCCGTGCAATCATGCCTCGGCCACTGCTTAGGCCACACCCAAAGGAAAGCTCCTGAGAACCTGGGCAAGGCCAGAGCCCTAAGCCCAGCTGTACTGCTGGTGGCTCCACGGCCTGTTTCGCCCCGGCCCATGTCCAAGGACTCCTCCTCTGCTCCACCTTCCTAACCGTACTGGACCTTCGGCCAGCAGTCCCTGGCCACACTCTGCCTGACATGGGCCCTCCTCTACTGTAGGAACACTGACAGTGTCCTAATGAATGCCAAGAAACCAAACCTTCCCCAGCTTACCATTTTACATGTTTCCCCACCTTCCTAATTTGCAGCTTGCAGTCTTTTTTGTAGTCTCTTGACCTTCCTTAGGCTGGTTTGAGTCTAGAGTCCCCTCTCTTAGAATTCCTGTTCCAATTCCTGTATTATATTGGAAGCTTGGTGAATAGCGACATTGGTGACGGTTTTCTCTGCCAAGCACGGTTTCTTGCTTACCCGGCTGCTTCCACATTTTTTGTTAGAAAGAGACCTGGCCAGGTGCTCCAAATTCTCTTTGCTCGGGCTTTGCTCGATTTGAAGAAAAAATTGCACGCCTGATAGCAACTTTAAATGCAACTGCTGGAGGCATAGACGCGCCTTCCAGGTCTGGTCTGAACCACCACTATCTCTCGCCTGGTTATATGTGTCTGCAACAGGGCCTGGTTACATTTGTCTGTAGTAACAGAAAACTGTCCTGGCCTCTCTACAGCTTCCCTCTCACTCACCTCGGGGTAAAGGCTGAAGTCTTCACAATGGTTTAGAAATCCCTTCAAAATTGGAGGTAGGCCCAATGTCTCTCAAACACACCAGGTGCACTCCTGCCTCAGGGCCTTTGCAATGGCAGTTCCTCTACCTGAAACGCTACTACTCACTCTCTCTACTACTTCACATCTTTGAGCAAATGGCCTATGAAGACCACCCCACTTAAAATTTCAGCTCCCACTTAGCCTCCAACCCCCCTTGTCCTGTTTTTCTATATCACATTCTAACATACTGTGTATTTATGTATCTAATATATTATTCTTTATTTCTGTCTCCTCCACTAGTAGTTAAGCTGCAAGAGGACAGAAGTTTTTGTCTGTCTTGTTCAGTGATGAATCCTCAGTGATGAAGCTGAGAACAGTTCCTGACACAAAGTATTACTAAATGGATAAATTCATTAACCAATTAATAAGAAGTTCATCTCTTGTTAGGAGTCCAGACACTGGTCTTACTGCTGGGTTCAAATCTCAGAGTCAACTTCTACTAGTTGTGTGACTTTGAGCAAGTTTCTTAACTTTGTTACATCTGTTTATCCATCTGTAAAAATGAGGGGCAGGGAGGTCATGATTACTTCACAGGGTTGTCATTGAGAAAAGTCATGTTGTGTGCTTAGCATAGTGCCTGGAATACCATCCAGATGGCTGCGTAAGTTCTGACATACTGTTAGTCCCACGGGGTTCCAATAGTAGAAATAGAAATTGTGAAAACAGCGTGCCTTGGGGGTCCTCTGCTGTACCTCTGCTTCACCTCCTCCCTTCATGTTGCTTCTCTGCTGAGGAGAGCCAACTGCGCGCTGAGTATGTGGGTCAAGGGCCCCTGCGAGAGCGCGCCTACGAGGCGCTATGGAGAGGATCTCACAGAAAGCGATACTCTGAACCAGACCAAGCAGAAACCCGAGTGTCCTGAAGATCTAGAAATCTATCTGGGGAGGAGCAATAGGAGACCGGAGGCTTGTTCACAGAATAGACTTTCTGGGGGAGGAGGGCAGACTCATCCCCAGATGGGCTGGCCAGCAGGCACCCCATGAGGGCTCTGTGGCCTTCCTCCCTCTCTGCAACTCTGCCATCTCAAGGGAAGAGGTGGTGAGATGGAAGGGAAGCCCAGAGCGACACACTCCACCCTGCTCCTGAGATGATGCAAACGTAGGGCTCTTCCCTTCCCGCTGTGCCCTGTGCCCTCCTCCAGGGCCCAGCATGTCCAAGTCCTGTTAGAGACTCAAGGAGGGACCTTAGAGACCGTCCGTCCTTGTTTTACAGAGGAAGGAGCTGAGGCCCAGAGAGAAGCATGTGGGCGGCAGATACAATTGGTGGCCTCCTCATGTCCCTTCCACTTACCCCAAAGGACTCCTGCAGACAGGGCTACTCCCCACAGGACCTGCTGCAGCCCCTGCCTGAGGGTCTCCTCCGGCCTCAGGAGCACAGGTGCCCGCAGGTAGAAAAGGCCAGATGGGCCAAGATCAGCAGAGGGGAGGGGGGCCCGCAGCCTGAGAGAGGTTCATGGCCCAGAAGTGACCCTCGCCTACCAGGGGGAGGAATTTCCATGCATGCCACAGTTTCTTAGAGGGAAATTTTCTCATCTAGTTGAGGCCCCAAATTTTAAAATACTAGGGGAACATGCTTTCAATTCAGTAGAAGAGCGTTGAGCTGGAGGGTTCCACCATTACATTCCCGCAGGCCTCTCCTCCGGATCATGACTTCCAATGCACAAAATAAAATATATAGGATTTTAAAGGACACTAAATATATTGAAAGAAAATTATAACATAATTTTAAAATAATGTTGTGACATCATAATAAATAGACTTATTTCACACAGATAATAAGATCTAAGGAGAGTCATAATTTTAAGGGATTGACAGGCACCAATCATAGTTCCTGCAACAACTGTGATGGGAAATGAAAATACGTGTGATTCTGTGGTTGACAGTCACAGGCACCGCTGATACCACTGCGGTGTGTCCCCTACGTTCGTCCTGGGTCATAATAAAGATTTCACACAGATAATAAGATCTAAGGAGAGGCATAATTCTAAGGGAGTGACAGGCACCAATCATAGCTCCTGCAACAACCGTGATGCGATATGAAAATATGTGTGATTCTGTGGTTGACAGTCACAGGCACCGCTGATACCACTGCGGTGTGTCCCCTACGTTCGTCCTGGAAGGAAATTAACGTTCAGTTGGGAGTCAGAGAGTAAAGATGTCATGATTTCCCACCAAAGTCAGAGACTTCCCATCAGAGTTCACGGGCGTCCTGGCTTTCCCACATGGACCCTTGGGGGGTCTATGAACACCAGACCGGTTAAGAACACTGGACCAGAGAATCTGTGTGAGACTCGGTGACCCAAAACTGGTTCAGGGGCCCCTTGAGACCCGATCCCTTCCACCATTCAGTCCTAAAGCATTAGTCAGGGCAGAGCCAGGCAGTCCGTGGTGATGGTGGAGGAAGCCACAGTGATTCCGGGTCAGATACCAGAGTTTATACAGAGTGACATCCCTGCCTGACGGCCAGGGAGGGATGTCAGCGGATGAGGGAGATTGGTGGCACCGCTGATACCACTGTGGTGTGTCCCCTATGTTCGTCCTGGAAGGAAATTAACATTCAGGTGGGAGTCAGAGAGTAAAGATGTCATGACTTCGCACCAAAGTCAGAGACTTCCCATCAGAGTTTCCGGGAGCCCTGGCTTTCCCACATGGACCCTTGGGGGAGTCTATGAACACCAGACCGGTTAAGAACACTGGGCCAGAGAATCTGTGTGAGACTCGGTGACCCAAAACTGGCGGTGTGTCCCCTACGTTCGTCCTGGAAGGAAATTAACGTTCAGTTGGGAGTCAGAGAGTAAAGATGTCATGATTTCCCACCAAAGTCAGAGACTTCCCATCAGAGTTCACGGGCGTCCTGGCTTTCCCACATGGACCCTTGGGGGGTCTATGAACACCAGACCGGTTAAGAACACTGGACCAGAGAATCTGTGTGAGACTCGGTGACCCAAAACTGGTTCAGGGGCCCCTTGAGACCCGATCCCTTCCACCATTCAGTCCTAAAGCATTAGTCAGGGCAGAGCCAGGCAGTCCCATGGTGATGGTGGAGGAAGTCACAGTGATTCCGGGTCAGATACCAGAGTTTATACAGAGTGACATCCCTGCCTGACGGCCAGGGAGGGATGTCAGCGGATGAGGGAGATTGGTTATATATACCAGGATATATATCACATCCTAGCCAAATATAATCAAATCAATAAATATATTAATAATAAAAGCAAGGTTTCTTGCTGCTGGAAAAGAGACTTATACATACAGAGGGAAGGGAGTTAAAATGAGCCCTGGTGTTGGATTACAACTGGAGACATCTGTGCGAACTAAAGGTTTTCAATAGATAGAGAAAGGTATACACGCACACACACACACACACACACACACACACACACACCAGCTCTGGCCGTAGAGCAGGCCTGGGAGCAGCAACCCCCCAATCACAATGACCACACCCAGCACTCGGATCTTGGCTTCCAAATGCTACTTCGTACTAAAGAGAGCAGGGCTCCATGGAGAGAAGGCTGACACAGGGCTGGGGCACGGAATGTACAGATGAGCCCAGAGAATCTCACTGGTCCAGAAAGCCAGGAAGCACTCAACAAAAGACAGGATTCAAGTGAAAGGAATACCAGAGCCAGCTGGGAGGAGATCTCACAGGCCAAACTACAGCATCAAAATAAAGAAGGAGAATTGAAATTAATGCAAAATAACGGAAAACCATGAGTCTGCAGAGATGTAAATGAATAGATGAATCAATGGAATGTTGATAAGGAATGAGATTCGTATACAGTTTCAAAATACCTCCCCACAAGATACGTATCAGTTACACGGGGAAAAAAGAGTAACTTTACAGTGGGAAAGTCTAGAAGACACCAACTTAATCAAGTGATCAAAGGTAACAACACCAGTCATAGCATGAAGAGACATCTGGGCCACGCGATAGGATGCAACGAAAAGAGTATAACCTCGCTGCTGTGGTGTTCCTGCCCAAAATGCATGATCTCAACAACTCGAGGAAATATCAGACAAGCCTCATGGAGAAATTTGCTACAGAATAATTTGCTTTGAAACTTCAAAGTGTCACGGTGATAAAAATCAAATTATGCTCCCGGGCCTAGGAGACACGATAATTAAATGCAGCACATGATTCCGAACTACCTCCTTTCGCTATCAGAACGGAGGACAATGAGCCACACTTGAGTGAGGGGTGAGGATGAGATGATAGCGAGATATCAACGTTAATTTTCTGATTTTTATGGCTGTATTGTGGTTATGGAGGCAAGTGCCCTTTTTTGTGGGAAACATCCTCTCAAATATTCCAGGTGATCGGAGACAGGTCGGAAATGTGCGGCCTCCAGGAGAACAGGCATTGCTGGGCACCACGGCTTCACGCGTGGCCACTGAGCGGAGGCCGGCAGGACTGGCAGTGGGTGGGCAGCAGAAACCGAGGCAGGACAATGCAAAACCCAGCGGCGGGAATTTGCTTTGCTTTGTAGTGGCCTCACACTGGAAAAGCTAGCCGCCCAGCAGAGGAAACGCCCTCACAGGGGCATCCGCCGTTCATTGCGGTGGCTCCTAACCTTGCTGGTACATTGAGATCACGTGGGAGTTTTTTAAAATCCTGATGCCCGGGCCCTAACCTCAGAGCTTCTAGGGCCTAGGCACTGGGATTGTTTTTAAGTCCCTGGATGGTTCTAATGTGCCTCCAGGTGGAGAACCACAGCTCCATTCCGGTGGGTTTTGTTGCTTCAGGTTGGAAAAAAAAAAAAAACCATTGCGGTGGCTCCTAACCTTGCTGGTACATTGGAATCACATGGGAGTTTTTTAAAATCCCGATGCCCGGGCCCTAACCGCAGAGCTTCTTGGTATTATTTTAAGTCCCTGGATGGTTCTAATGTGCCTCCAAGTGGAGAACCACAGCTCAATTCCAGTGGGTTTTGTTGCTTCAGGTTGAAAAAAAAAAATGTTTTGTCCTGATGTCAAATATCAAATCCAGAAAGGTTTGGCTGAGCATGAACTCAGACCTGAGAAGTAACTTGTATAAAATACACACATACTAGTGAGCATTCAGGCACAGCCTCACTTCCTAAGTACAGACAGATCTATAGACAGAGGTAGGGCTACCTTCTTGCTGCAGGTGGTAAAATATGCACTTAAACGTGTTTCTCCTGCTAAAAGAGATGACTGCCAGTTCATGTTACCCATGCTTATTCACCTGGTCTCCTTGTTTAAAAAAAAAAAAAAAAACTGCATTTTCGGGAAGCTATATATTAGGTGCACAAGGAGTTACAGCAACGAGCAAAGCCATTGGACGGACCCACCAGAGGACTGCACTGGGGGTTTTGTCTCTTGAAAACTGTTCTGATCCAGAGATCGGCTACTAACCCGGAGGCAACGGCTCTCAAGCAGCGACTACATGAACTCAGAGGAGACCTGCTTCCCTCCACCGAAAGATTCAAGCAACAGCGGCCTCCTGATCACCACACGCTCTGTCTGGGGAACAGTTACTGTGTGTGAAGCCTCCCTCCACCAGCCAGAAGAGCCACCACAGCTGTGAACAGCACCCACCAGAGGCCCTGCTATCAACGGAGGAGCCACTGCTACCACAACCGCCCAAGGAGCAACCACAGCCCGAGGAGCCACTGCCACCCAGGGAGCAGCCACTGAACGACTCAACAACTAGATATGTCAGTGAGATCAAACATGGGTAGACAAAGAAACCCCCAAAGGAAAGAAAAGGAGGACTCGCCAGAAAAGCAGCTAAGTGAGACAGAGGCATGCAACATGACGGAAAAAGAATTCAGAATAAGGGTCCTAGAGTACATGCACCGGTCGGAGGAAAAAATCAATACCATATGCAAGAAGCTAGAAGAAACAGATGAAAAAATCAACAACTTAAGTAAGGCCCAAGAAGAAAGGAAGAGTGATATAGCTGCCATAAAAAACTCCATTGAAAGTATCAACAGTAGACTAGGAGAAGCGGAGGACCGAATTAGTGAATTAGAAGACAAGGAAGCAAAACACACCCAAACTATACTGCAAATGGAGAAAAAAATTAAAAGACAGGAGGAGAGCCTAAGGGAGCTTTGGGACAACATGAAACGAAACAACATACGAATAATAGGGGTGCCAGAACAACAGAAAGATGAACATGGATTAGAAAACCTATTCGAAGAAATAATATCAGAAAACTTCCCTGAGGTGGGGAAGAAAAAAGTCACACAAGCCCAGAGAGTCCCAAACAAGGTGAATCCGAAAAGACCCACACCAAGACACATCATAATTACCATGGCAAATGTTCAGGACAAAGAGAGAATCTTACAGGCTGCAAGAGAGAGACGGAAAGTTACATACAAGGGATCTCCCATTAGATTATCAAATGATTTCTCAACAGAAACACATCAGGCCAGAAAAGAATGGACAGAAATCTACAAAGTGATGCAAAGCAAAGGACTGAATCCAAGAATACTCTATCCAGCAAGGCTATCATTCAAAATTGAAGGGGAAATAAGAAGCTTCACAGACAAAAAAAGGCTAAGGGAGTTTATCACCACCAAGCCAGCCATGCAAGAAATGCTAAAGGGACTGGTGTAAAAAGAAGAAATAACAAGCTCAGAAAGAAAACAGCCACACACACAAAAAAAGAAATGGCTACAAACAAGTACCTTTCAATAATAACTTTAAATGTAAACGGACTAAATGCTCCAACCAAAAGACATCGAGTGGCTGAATGGATAAAAAAACATGACCCATACATCTGCTGTCTACAAGAGACCCACCTCATTAGAAGGGACTCACACAGACTGAAAGTGAAGGGATGGAAAAATATCTTTCACGCAAATGGAAAGGAAAAGAAAGCTGGGGTAGCAATACTTATATCGGACAAAATACATCTCAAAGTGAAGGCCATAACCAGAGATAAGGAAGGCCACTTCATAATACTAAAGGGATCAATACAACAAGAAGATATAACCCTGGTAAACATATATGCACCCAATGCAGGAGCACCCAAATTCATAAAAAAACTCCTGGAAGATATCAAAGGAGAGATCGACAACAATACAATCATAGTAGGGGACTTTAATACACCACTGACACCACTGGATAAGCCCGCTAGACAAACAATCAGCAAAGAAACAGCAATCCTAAATGACTCACTAGATCAGATGGACTTAATTGACATCTTCAGAACACTTCACCCCAAAGCCATGGAATATACATTCCTCTCAGGTGCTCATGGGACATATTCAAAAATAGACCACATATTGGGTCACAAGCAAAGTCTCCACAAATTCAAGAAGATTGAAATCATAAAAAGCTTCTTCTCAGACCACGATGGCATAATGTTAGAAATAAACTACAATAAAAACAACCCAAAATACTCAAACACTTGGAAGCTGAATAGCATGTTATTAAATATTGATTGGGTTACCAATGACATCAAAGAAGAAATTAAAAACATCCTGGACACTAATGACAATGAAAACACAACAATCCAAAACCTATGGGACACAATGAAAGCAGTCCTGAGAGGGAAGTTTATAGCTCTACAGGCCTACCTCAAAAAACAAGAAAAAATGGTAGTAAATCATCTAACTCTTCAACTCAAAGAATTAGAAAGAGAGCAACAAGAAAACCCCAGAGTGAGCAGAAGGAAGGAGATAATAAAGATTAGAGCAGAAATAAATGACATAGAGACCAAAAAAACAATACAGAAAATCAATGAAACCAAGAGCTGGTTCTTTGAAAGGATAAACAAGATTTTTTAAAAAGAATAAAAAAATGTTTTCATCATGCAAAAAAAAAAGAAAAAGAAAAGAAAACTGTTCTAAGCCCCTGAGCGCCCCCACTACAGCACTTCCGCCCACTGACACTGCTGTTTCAATAAAAGCAGAAAAGAACCTGTTAGACAAAGAGTCTTCCATTTAAGGGACTTTTACATTATTTAACTCCAATGTCACTTTCCGTTTACATGCCTTGGTTTCAGATTATTTTAATATTCCCCTATGACTTATATGAAAAGCAAAGGCCCAAATTCCTCTGCTTGAAACTCAAGGTCCTTCATCATTGATTTTCAGCCTAACTTTCTACCTTTATCCCTCTCCCCGTCCCACTCCAGGACAAATTATCTTTCATGGCTAGTCTACTCCCTATTCCAAACTTCCTAAAGCCACCTTTTCCCCCTACATGAACCTTTTTTCTTCATTAAAAAGTATTCAAGCCGTGACCGGTTTGGCTCAGTGGATAGAGCGTCGGCCTGCGGACTGAA
>NW_005364745.1:1514683-1520175 GCF_000412655.1 Myotis brandtii
GGCACATCCCCAGTAGGGGGTGTGCAGAAAGCAGCTGATCAATGTTTCTCTCTCATCAATGTTTCTAACTCTATCCCTTTCCCTTCCTCTCTGTAAAAAATCAATAAACTATATTTTTTTAAAATAAATAAAAAGTATTCAATCAAAAAGTATTTACTGACTAATTAATTTTTCTATTGAGGGTAATAGTGTTTAGTCTTCAACTAAAAGGAGAACATAGTATTTGAATCACCAAAGATACATGTCATTGTCTTTCCTCCTAATAAAAACACCAGGCTGACCCCCTCAGCAAGCACCATGAGGGACTGAGTACATGATGGCTCCAACCCTTCAACCCTCTGCATCCTCAGCCTTTGCCATGGGACTGGTGGCACCTATTTCCCCACCCCATCATTCTCAGTGTATGGCTTGCTTCGACCAGGAAGGCCTGACAGAAGCCATGGCTTAACAATAAGCCCTGGAGACAAGATGGTGAGCACACCATACCGTGTGCCACTGACGTGTTATAGAACTGTGCACCTGAGACCTGTATAGTCTTGTTAACTGGTGTCACCCCAATAAATTCAATAGAAAGGGGGGAAATAATAAAATTTTGAAGAAGAAAAAAAATAATTTGAATATTTCCACATTTGTTTTTCTCATCTGCGATTGCTTGAAGTACACACCCAGACAAGCACATTGGAGGATGAGAAACACGTGACCCAATGACTGAAACTGCCCCAGCCAACAGCCAATCAACGGGGAGAAATGTATGTGAGTGAGCTGAGCTGAGACCAGAAGACCCTCCCAGCTGAGTCCACCCTATATCCAACCCTCCAACTGTCAGTCATATCAGTGAGCCCAGCCAAGACCAGAGGACTGTCCAGAGAATCCCAACCTCAGCAGCCATCTTGCAGATTCATAGGCTTAATAAATACCAGTGGCTTTTAGTCACTGAATTTTGGGTGGCTTTTTACACACATTATTGCGGTAATAGACAAATGGGACAAGTGCCCAAACTGAAAACTGTACAGCAATGATTTAAGAGAGGTGAAATCAACTGAAAGACTGGACTGCAAGACCCACGGGAGCAGGGACGATGTTGGGTGGCTCCCACAGTATCCACTGTACCCCCGGGGATCGTCCCAGCTACTCCGTAAGAGGTGCTGGAGGAAGGAAACATCTGCTTGTAACAGATCCTCTGCTGTCACAGCTCTCAAAATGGTCATGAACTCATTCACTTCCAAACTTTAAAAACTCTAACTGGCCCACCAGTATCATGTACTTACCTTTTCCCTTTCCAAGTCAAAGTCCCCAGCCAGTGCATGCAAACCACGCAGTAAAAAGGGTATCTGCAAAGGCTTTCCCAAACACGCCAGCGACTTCTTGCCCCAACACATAAAACCAGTTGTCTCCAGCTGCCAGGCTGCTTCTGCAAGAGTTCCGACCTCGCCAGTTACAGTAGCTGGTGTAGCAGCTAATCTTAGAAAACACACATCACTTCTCCAACCCCCTAATTAAGACCAGAAATCCGTAACCGAGACTTTCATAAAACTGGGGTTTCAAAGTGCCAGCTTTGCCTCGGAGTTCTGCAGAACGAGCCAGATTGGGGAGACACTGCCCAGAACCCTCGGGTGGGCAGGAGAGCAGGTCTTGGGTGGTCAACAGCCAATGGGAGGAGGCCCACGCCGGGGCTTTCCAAGTCCTCCTCCCCTCTGGCTCATGGCTCAGCACTTCTCCGCCCACCTTTGCCCATCATGAAGGGCCAGGGCTAACCAACTGTGAGCGAATCCATAGGTACGAGGAGAACCCATTTCTATGGACAAGCTTAGCAATTTGGGGTTTGGGGAGTTCTATCTTTTTTTTTTTCACCTGAGCATATTTTTTATCCTGTTGATTTTTAGGGAGAGTAGAAGAGAGAGGGAAAGACAGAGAGAAACATCGATGTGAAAGAAACACATCGATCAGTTGCCTCCTGCACAGGCCACGACCAGGGCCCGGGCCGGGGAGGAGCCTGCAACCAAGATACATGCTCTTGACCAAAATCGAGCCTGGGACCCTTTGGTCTGCAGGCCAATGCTCTATCCACTGAGCACACCGTCCAGGGCTGGGGAATTCTATCTTTATTAATGCCTCCAGCGGCCAGATCTAAATGAAAAGGCTTTTAGCTTCTCAGAAGGATGTTTCTAGTTCACCAACTTGATCTTTCACTAAAGGGACCAGCTTCTGCCCTTTCCAGTCCTGATACTAGAATTCGAGTCAGAAAGGGCCATTGAACTGATATAGACAATGCCTACGACCGAGTCCCGATTTATTAACATGCTTATTCAGATGTAGCCATAACATAGGTTGAGCCGCCGCCCCCAGGCCTCGCCATTTGTTTGGACGAAGTGCTGGTATTGGCAGGCCGTCCTCGAACACGTTCGCGCCTGCCTCGCTGAGAGCCAGGAGGGCGAAGCCGCCGCGTCCACATGTGTCTTCAATTGCTGGGCTCCGCTTTCCCACCACTCTCCACCGGGGAGACTTTCCAATCCCTCTAACACTGGGGAGGCGCCAGGGTGCTATTTTGGGTTTAACAATGAAATATTTATTGAGTTCTAATTTACGGAGAGCTCTTTGAAACCCCAGGGCCTTAGGATTGTATCATTTTTATAAAAAATGGGCCCAGAAATCGATGGGGGAGGGGAAAAAGGCGAGGTCACCTTGATTTGACCCGTCAGCAGAACAGTGGGCGATAAGCACCCAGAGGACAGGAAGGGCGACGTTTGAGTGCGTCGCTCACTTTCACGGGCCTAGAATGTGGACACTGAGCAATACCTCGGGTCCCTGTCACCCACAGAAGGGCAGAGACTTCCACAACTCTGACCTGGGTGCCAGGACTATGAGCCAGTTGGGGAGGGGCCCGCTCCAGTCTTATGAACCGGCGTGGAAGGCAGTCAGCGGGCTCTGATGCATGAATAAGTGCCCCACTTAGCCAACCACTGGCCTCTCGCAGTGGCCTTTAAACCCAGTGAGCTCAGGTGACTCCCATCTGCCTTCTGTCTGACCCTTACTCTTAAACATAACTCTCCTGATCATGACCCCACCCTCTGCATCCTCCCTCCCTTAGATAGAGCCTGGGCTGCAACCCTCACCCCTCTCCCCGCCCCGGTCTCTCAGCCTTCGGTAGGGGCGATGCCATTTGTGGTGACAGGTTTGCAAATGAGACAGCCCTCAGCCAGCCTTTCTCCCTGCCCTCCCACCGCACCACCTGAGAGTCTAAATCCACACACAGGTGGCCCTTCCCCCTGGGAGCACGGGGTGGCCCTGTGTGTGAGGCCCTCGGGGAAAGTCAAGCTGCTCCGTGTACAAAAGAACCCTGGCAAATGGTTGTGTAAAGGGTGGTTTGCAATGACCCCACAGCCTGGCTCCCGCTCGCCTCTCTAGCATCCTCTACGGGACCTTCCAGGCACAAAGAACAACCCCATCACGCCCTCAGCCCTGAGATTGTGCACGGCACGTCGGTGAGCAAACCCAGTTCTGAGATGAGCACATCTAAATTAAAAACTGGCCCGAGGTCATACAGCTTATCATCGAGAGGGCCATGTTTTCTTCCACTCTGACTCTCAAAGCTGATATATGTTCTGCCTCGTTATACAACCTCCCAACCTGGGGGTTGATACAGGCACTGTCCATGCCTCCCACCCCTGTGCAGTGTCCAGGGCTTATAGATGGCCAACTGTACCCTTTCCAGCTTTCCTTAGAATATTCCCTGAAAATCGTGCTGGGGCTGGAATCTTTTTTTTTTTAATTGATTTCAGAGCGGAAGGGAGAGGGAGAGAGATAGAAACATCAATGATGAGAGAGAGTCATTGATCGGCTGCCTCCTGCACACCCCCCACTGGGGATCGAGCCCACAACCCGGGCATGTGCCCTTGGCCGGAATCAAACCTGGGACCCTTCAGTCCACAGGCCGACGCTCTATCCACTGAGCCAAACCGGCTAGGGTGGGGCTGGGATCTTTCACAAAAGAGGCGCCAGCCCTCTCTCCCTGCCTCCGCTGAGGCTCCGTCTTGTCTTTTCTCTGAAAAGACATCAACCTTGATAGCCTTTCGGGGATTGAGCAGGTGTTCACCAAACTGCCACCGTTGGCACCAAAGTTTGCTTTACCTCCACTCAGCTGCCATCTTCCCAGGGCTTTCTCGTCCCGCCCTTGGCCAGGCTCATGCTTTTCAAGTTCAGTCCTGAGAAGTCTCTGATTCGCCAGATTGAGGAATGTGGTTTCTCTCCTGCATGCACCCCTCTCGCTCCCCCTGGACTGTTCTCCATCCCACAGCAGTGGAGGTGCAGGGGGCAGAGATGACCTGAATCGTCTGGCCCTGCAGGGAGGGGTTTTATCACCAGAGTGCTTAGAATTGGTGGCACATCTATATATATAAAACCCTAATATGCAAATAGACCGAACGGTGGAACAACTGAACAACCGTTCGCTATGGAGTGCACTGACCACCAGAGGGCGCATGCGGAACACGGTGGGCATCAGCAGCAGGTGGCAGAGCACGGGACATGGCGGGCACTGGCCACAGCGGGATGATGGAGCAGGTGAGCGGGGGCGCCAGACCAAGGTGGGGCGCTGGTCATTGTCATTGGGGCAAGCATCTGGTGGTTACTGAAAATTCTTTGCTCCATCGTGCCGCGGTCCCGCCAGGCGCTTGCACCTGCTGCCAGCACAGGCCCCTCTCGCACCCACTGCCAGCGCCAGCCCTGATTGCTCAGAGCCATTAATGGGTGCAAGTGGCGGTTGCTGCCCCAATTGCCCCTCAGGGCTTCTCCATCTCCCCCTGTTCCTGAGAAGCAATTGGGGCCGGCAGCCACCGCTCACACCTGCTTCCAGCGATGGCCCCGCTCGCACCCACTGCTGGCTCCCAGCACCGGTTCTGATCGCTCAGGGCTATCAGTGGGTTCAAGCAGTGGCTGCGGGCCCCAATTGCCCCTGAGGGCTTCTCCACCTCCCGCTGCTCCTGAGGGGTGATCAGGGCAGCAGACACTGCTCACACCCGCTGACAGTGCTGGCCCCAATCGCTCTGTGCCAGCAGCAGGTGCGAGCAGGGCCAGCACCATCAGCATGTGGGAGTGGCGGGAGCAGGGCTGCCAGCAGACAGGGGACCAGGGGCCGCAGCGGGAGGGGCCGGGCAGTGGTGCAGAGGATGGGCCAAGACCCACCCCTTTGCCCACCATAGCCTCACGGCCCACAGTTCCTTTCAAGGTGCATGAATTCGTGCACTGGGCCCCTAGTGATGATAATAAAAAGCAGTTTGTTTTATTCTGCTTCTAAATTGTCTACAGCCAATGCACTCTCCTCCTCCTACCTCCATGGCCTGCACCTGAGCAGACAGCCCCCACCCATCCCCACCTTGGTGCACCAAGGCCACACGGGGTTGCTAGTCTAGAAGCCTTTATGTTGCATATCATTGTCACAAGGTCCCCTGAGAGCAGGAATCAGGGTCTCGAGACTATTCCACAGTTTTCCTAGG
>NW_005364745.1:1520212-1562263 GCF_000412655.1 Myotis brandtii
ACCACCACCACCACCAGCCTGAACGCCCATAAATCACAGCCTAGTGCTTGATGTCTGCCTAGTGCTCCCCCCTCGTCACCTTACCACCCATCAAAGTCTGCCCAGCCTCCAGCCTGAGTGGCTAGCTGACCCACCAATCCCACTGCCCCTGGGGCCCTCATGGAAAGGCAGGACTTCTCCAGGCCTCGCCGCTCCTACAACAGCAGGATGCCCACCTGGCGTGGCTCAGTGGTTGAGTGTCAACGTATGAACCAGGAGGTCGCAGTTCAATTCCCAGTCAGGGTACATGCCCAAGTTGCGGGCTGAATCCCCAGTGTGGGATGTGCAGGAGGCAGCAGATTAATGATTCTCTTTCATCATTGATGTTTCTATCTCACTCTCCCTCTCCTTCAATAGGCAGATTTTTTTAATTTTTAATAAAATAAATAAATAAAACAGCAGGACTCCTAGCGAGAGTAGGGTCCATTTGCCAAAGATGGTGCTGCTGATGGCAGCAATGAAACAACTGATGTTCCCAGGAAGGGGAATAAGGACAAGGGACCTCTGGCCAGGACCCTCAGGGCAACCCCTGTATGTGAACTCTGTGTGTTCTAAGGCACCAGCCTTCGCTGACTATCCAATGAAATGGCCTGAGCCACAGCCCCCCGGGGCACAGAGCCTTCCTCCAGATTTCAGAGCGTCTCCTGCCACCTCCCACGTGACTTCTCCTCGCGGGGGTCTCCTTGGTCTGCTCTCACCACCTTGCCCCCTGTCTTTATGTCTGTACATCTGTCTGCACTCCCCTCGCCCAGTTCATTTCCCAAATGGATGGAGAATCACTGTTGTGTATAATCATATTTTTACAGAAATTTGGGGGAAACAGAAGAGAAAATAGCTAAGACTTTAGCAGTAGTCACCAGTGTCCCTAAAGCAGCTGTGTGAGCCCGCCTCTCCTGCCCTCCGGAGCTGGGGGTTCCCTTGCTCAGCTTCTCCCAGCCCGGCTTCAAATCCCTGCTTCTCCCTCCACCCCCAAGCTGCCAAGGAAAAATGGAAAAGTCTGTTACTTTGTCTTACAGACACATGTACGTCTGCACTCCCCCTCCCGGGGTTCCGGGACCTCTTCTCCTCATCTGCCTAATACTGTCTCCTAGCAAAGGACCGCCTTCCCTGGCAGGGGACGCACTGCTCCCAGCGCCCTGGGAAGCAGCAACAGTCATTTCTATTGTGAAACAGCAATTTTCCCTTCCCCGTTACATAGGCAATTTCCTCTCCTGCCTACAGGCCTCACTTTGATTCCTAAACCAGAAGACGCCTTTCCTTGTGCCAATTCGCATTTCTCGATTACATCTTCTCCATAATATTGTAAAACCACTTCATACATTATTAAATAGCAAAAAAAAAAAGATCCCATTCCTCTTACAACCATTTTCATTTTCAAAGGCTCCCTTTTCTCATCTCTGTCCACCCACACATGTTTTAAGGCACCTATGTTTTCTTCTTGCTGCTTTCGGATCTCACACGATAAGACACCTTTCCCTGTCTTCACTGCTACTGTGTGAATAGCTGTGAAATGTTCCATTGATTTACTGCCCCACAGGTTAGCCACACATGCCGAATCGCAAAAGCAGCAATCTTTGTCTTGTTCACTGATGCATCCCAAACAGTGGGAAACCATGCCTGGCACCTAATAGAATCCCAATAAATATTTGTTGAATGGGTTATAGAATAAGACATTTGGATTGTTTCTAGTGTTTTATTGCTGTAGACAGGGTGCAATAAACATTGTTATTCATATAACATTTTTCTTTAGCTTAATTATTTCCCTGGTAATATTTCCCTAATAAAAACTGCAGCAGTAGCAGTTTTAATAAAAAATCAGTTTTTAATAAACAGTTAATAAAAAAAAAAACAGTGACAGCAGCAGGCATCATATTAGCAAACATGGAGCTAATGTAATTATTGAGCAGATCCCGTGTGCTAGGCTCTGTGCTAAGCACTTTACACCCAAAATATCAGTGACTCCTCACAACATCCCTCTGAGGAAAGTACTAACTATCCTCCTTTTACAGATGAAAATGTGAAGGACTGTTTTTGGTCCAAGGTCACTCAGCTTATACAGGGCAGAGATGGGACTTGAACGAAGGTCTATCCTAATCCAGACTCTGAGGTCTGAACTGTTACAGTGATTTCTGAGTTCAAATAGCGTAATAAGTTGAGGACTGTTGGTAGACACCTCCACGTTGCTCTCCCCAAGGGCTGTGGCCATCTATGGACACAGATGAGGGGCTCCTGTAAACTTACTTTAATGTATGCCACTCATTACTTGAGTTTTGCTTTTTATTCAGTCTGACAACCTTCACCTTTCAACTGTAATATTTAGTTCATTAACATTTAATGTAATAATTGACTCATTTGGATTTAAAGACCTCCCCTTACTATTTATCCAAATGCTGTGTTCCTTTTCTCTTTTTTTCTTGCCTGTATCTAGATTGATTATGATTGTAAGAGGGTTGGGATCATGTTTTTTTCTAAATCTCATCTTCCCTTTCTATCCGTTGGGTAGGTATACATTCTTTTATTTTTTTTTTTAGAGGTTACCAGAAAAGGGCTTTTATGATAAAACCTCCTAGTTCTCAATAATGACCACCATTGGCACCTACCTGTTTGCTAGATGCTCATACGTCAAGCTAAATTAAATCATCTCCCAGAAGCCTCTTCTCCCCACGTGGCATTGTGGGTCATTGACTCAGGTCCCCAAGAGCATGACAGTAGAATTCTCTCTGCTCAGGCAGTGCCGAGTTCTGGCTCTAAAATATTAAGCAGCTCCTGCTCTCCTCAAAGGCATTCAATCCAGTACAAACAAGCAGACAAAACACTTGATACCCAAATGCAGATGGCCATCAGGGTAGGACCCAACCTGAGCACAGGCTGATGGCAGAGCTGGCCTCAAACCCAGCCCCGGCCACAGACGAAGCCCAGCCTGCCTCTCGCTGGCTTCACAGACACCACGAAGACGCTCTTTCTGGGAAACAGAACCACCCTTCCATGAGCTGATCCAAAATACTCTTCATCTTCGAAGAGGCTGCCTGCCTTCAAGCATGACACGCCAACCCTTCCATTATTCATCAAAACAGAAGGCATCCAAATATCCCTTCTTGGCTTTGGACAATGGTTTTATGTTAACATTTGAGATGTTCTCAAAACTTTAAGAATCAAATTAAACCCTGTTGCAAACGTATGGAGTGAAACAAGCTTGAAAATAGCCTAGGCCCTTTCTCCTCCTCCTTCCTCTCCCCCCAATCCTGCAGCGAATACACCCAGAGTTGGGGGCAGGTGCCAATTGTTTAAGACCCCAGGGTATCCGTGCATGCACTTTAGCGGTCAAGTACTCTAGGAATTCCTAGGAATTACCTCCCTGGAACCTCTCTGTGACCATGGACACAAATAATGTAAATGGGAAACATCTTTGGTCGGGGAAGTAAGCTATTTCTGTTCTTTAGGAGTGTGATGTTGAATCTGTTAGCAAAGCTTTGCTGTCTTGTCTGGAACCAGAAAGGTCAGTTGGAGGTTAAGGCGAGTGAATGGTCCATCATGAAATAAACACAGCACAACCCAGGGCTATGTGCAATGTTATTCTTTCACCTTCTTCCTGGAATTTCAGAGGTTGTGCAAATGGAACACAAACAATGTGCAAAATAATGTAACAGTGTGGAAATAATGCCAGCAGGAAACTTGTGTACTTGAGGATTCAAAGAAGAAATAAAACACTTTAACAATGCACTTTAACAACCCATCTCTGCTCCCTGCTCCCTCGCAACCCCCTCTTCCCTCAAAGAGCAAATCTTAGAGTTTCTCTGATCTTTTCTTTCTTTCCACAAGATTTTTCATGTTTCCAATACCCTTTTTCTCTCTCTTTCCTGTACACACACAGAGAACAAAGCCCAGGATACTAGCACTGGATGGGGGACCTGAAAAATCAGCAAATCCAGTCCTGAAAACTTTTCTTTACACCAAAGGACCTGATTTCTGTATTAGCTATGGCTGCAACAATGCCGTGTAACAAACCACCCCCAAATAGAATGGCCCTTAGCAACACAGAATGGCATTTATTCTCACACTCACAGATCTGTGGGTGGCGACAAGCTGGTCTAGGAGGCGCGCAGCTGGGAAGTTCTGCTTCAGGCTGCAGGTTGGGTGCAGGTCTGATCCACGGATGTCGCCTTCTCCTCGGACCCATGGCTACCTGTGGGCACATGCTCATGGTTAATGGAAAAGCTCAAGAATCAGGCCCACCCATGCAAGTACATTTAAAGCCTCTAACTATGCCCTGACCAGCATGGGTCAGTGGTTAGGGTGTCGGCTCCCACACAGGAGGGTTATGAGTTCGATTCCTGTTCAAGGGCACGTACCTGGGCTGCAGGTTTGATCCTGGCCTCAGTTGGGGCACAAGCAGGAGGCAACCAATCAATGTGTCTCTCTCACATCGATGTTTCTCTCTACTCTCTCCCTCCCCGCTCCCTTCCACACTCCCTAAAAATCAATGGGGGAAAAATCCTTGGGTGAGGTTTTTTTTTTAAGTCTTTACTTATATCACATCCTCTCCTTGGTCAAAGTTAGTCATAGGACCAAGTCCAAAGTCAGCAGGACAAGGGAGTGACAACTGCTCCAAGGGGAGAGGGAAGGGAGTGATTATTTGCTGACCAATAATCCAACTAATCACAGACACCAAATATATAAGATAGACGTAAGTGGCTCTTTGCTAGATAAACGAAGGAGGGATGAAGGGGAGCCTAGACCTCATGCTCTCCATCCCCCCAAATTCCCAACAAGTCCTCTGTCGACTCCCAGGGCTTCAAAGAACACACCATGAAATGCAAGACAACTTCTCCCTTTACAGATAAGAAGACTGAGGTGCAAAGAATAACTTGGCCACAACCTGAGAAATATCAGGCATGAGACCACAAGTGAGAGGAGTCTTCAAATCTGATGACAGCCGGTCATTTTCCAGCCTCCAGTCCTAGTTACAGAGATTACAACAGTTTTACAATAGTTTACAATTTGCCTCAATTGCTTGCAGCTGGAGAAAATGCTCCCAAACCAGGTAGCACAGTAAATAAAGGAAAGAGGGGAGAAGGGAATATAATTCTGACTACCGGATCCCAAACCCTGCACTTCACAGGACAGAGCTCAGAACCAACCGCTTCCATTCCCGCCACTCACCCAGGATGTGATGTAAGATAGAGCAGTGGCAGACAGAATGGGAGAGAAGAACATAGTTGAGCTAAATTCTAAATGCATCTTTTTTTTCCTCACCTGAGGATATTTTTTTCTATTGCTTTTCAGAGAGTGAAAGGGATGGAAGGAGGGAGAGGGGTGAAAGGGAGAGGGAGAGAGAGAGAGAGAGAAACATCCATGTGAGAGATACACATCCACTGGTTGCCTTCTGCATGCATCCCAACTTACCAGGGATCAGAAGTGAACCCACACCCAGGCACCTGCCCTTGACCGGAAATCAAACCCAAGACCCTTCGGTGCGGGGGCTGATGCCCTAACCATTGACCAACACCGGCCAGGGCCTAAATGCATCTTTGATGAAGAAAATTTTCACATGACAGAATAAAAAATAAGACCATAATTCCTGTTGATAAATGAGACCTTTAGATACCAGATTATTATGGTGGTAGTGATGGTAGCTGATGGTGGTGACAAAAGTTCAATCAAGAATTCACTAAGGCCAAGCTCCATTTCTTTAATGTTCCCCAGTTCATCCTAATGTGTAAGAAGGACTGAGAAGCAATGCGTTTAACTGACACAACTCTGGCCTCAGGATTTTCTTCCATTTGAGCCCCCAGAATTCCCTCACACTCTAGTCCGATTTAGTTGGGCTGTTTAATTAGGTGACTCTGAGTGCTAGGTGGCTGTAAAGTAGATGAGAGAAAAGGATTCTTCCTGGATGGAGAAAAAGGTGAGCATAAATTTAGATGGGATGCTTTTTATTTGGGATGAAAATAATGGGGAATTAATCTACAAACTGAAGCAATAAGAAAGGGAATGTAAGCTGGAGGAGGACCCAGGGTTGGTATAAGAGCTGCTCTTGTCCCTCCCCTTGTTTTCTACAATGCCCAGAGGCTTCATGGAACAAGAGAAATGATAAACAATGATAGCAATTGTTAGCATTTGCCAGATACTTACATGTGCCAGGCACTGTGCTGAGTTCTTTTCATGTAGTAGCTCTTGTAATTAATTCTCAAGGTAACCCTATGTGGTGGAGGTCAACATTCTCCCCATGGTACAGATGAAGAAACTGAGGCAGATTGGCTAAAGAACTTGCCCCAGCTCATGCAAGTGTCAGCGCTGGGATATGCGTCCCGGGAATATGCTCGAGTCCACACTCCTAACACTGCACCGCACAACAGCTCCACCCCATGAGCCTTGGGGTAGGTCCTGTCCCCATTCTACAGGTGGGGAGACTGAGGTCAAGGGAGTGTCTCAGGCTGACACATCTTTCTAGCACTGCCTGGATTTGGACCCTCCACAAAGGGAATGAATATACCTAGAGGGGCTGAGGAGCAGTTTGGCCTAGAGGCAGAGAGATGCTTCTAAACACCCGTCTCTCCCCCTTCACACTCAGAGGCAGCACCAAAATCACATGCCCGGATCTTTCAAAATAACTGCGTTTTTAAAAACCTACCCAACACCCAAACCAGCACAGGCACGTGTGCGAGTCTGGAAATGGCACGTAACTAGAAGGAAAGGGTGAACCCAGCCGTGCTCTAGGTTGGGCACAACATCTCCCATTATTTGTTTCTAACATTTTGCAATTGGCCAGACCCCAACCACATTTTTCCAACCCTTCCCTTCTCCGCCCCACCCTGCCCCACCCCCACGGCCCTGCTTTACATCGAAAGCCCATGTGTATTTCCCCAAAAAATGTAATCCATATGTCTGTGCCCGTTTACACTTAACTCACACGCGGGTGTTTGCTAAGAGCTGTTTGCTGCGCAGAAGCCTCCAAGACTGTCTGTGAGGCCTTCAAAAGGCCCCTCCGGCATCTTTTCTTAGAAACAGGAAGCCAAGGGCGAATGGAATTGAAAATGTTGGCGGTGGGAGGGAAGAGGCCCTGGGACCAAAGAGGCTGTTCTTACTCCCCACGCGGCTGACAGCAAGGAGGGTGCCCCCAAGGTGGTATTTCTTTCTTTTTTTAAAAAATATTTTTATTGATTTCAGAGAGGAAGGGAGAGGGAGAGAGAGATAGAAACATTAATGATGAGAGCGAACCATCGATTGGCTGCCTCCTGCACACTCCCTACTGGGGGTCAAGCCTGCAACCCGGGCATGTGCCCCTTGACCAGCATCGAACCCGGGACCCTTCAGTCTGCAGGCCGATGCTCTATCCACCCAGCCAAACCAGCCAGGGCCCGAGGTGGTATTTCGAGGTCCTGGAAACTTGACCGGGTAGAACACCAAGGCCAAGCTTGGGTCTAATGCTGTTTTCAGCCACATCCACAGTCCCTCTGTGGCCACAGCCGCTAAGGTGGCTGAGGAACATAACGGAGAGCCAGCAGCATGTCCCTGACCCGGCTCATCGGAGATCCCGATGGTGTCTACTTCTTCGGTGGAACTAAACCCGGGGTACTGGGTTTCTATCTCAGCAGCTGAAGACCTTGCAAGTTCCGAGTTTCTATCTGCCTTTAAGAACCACGCACACATGTAGACAACAGACCAAGCACTTCTCAAAACAAACCATTACATCTGATATGGTTTAGCTCATCCGTGTTTTGTGGCTTCAGCAAAAGGTCCCAGTTTTGTGCTTTGGGTTTGGGTTTTGTTTTTTTTTAATTGCCGAAGTTCAGCTAACTTATGTCCTTTGGGAAAACTGGTCTATGTAAATGTGATTTAACTAAAGGGGGCAAGCTGTTCACATGTGTTTTACATTTTCTAATCATCCTGAGCTCTGTACACAGTGAGCAGCCTGGAAAATGATGGTGGTCTCATTTCAACAGCAATTTTTATCCATTTTATCTCCCACGAATGCCGAGCGATGGCTGGAGAGATGGCGCTTCCTATTTCCAGACAATCAGGAACTGGTATTTATGAAAACCCTGTAAGTGCGGAAAGTTGATTGAATGGGAAGAGGACTCAGGGGAGAGAGCGAATCTTTAAGATGTCTACGTTCACAACATTGGCCAAAACTTTAGTGAAGATTCACTTTAAATATTCGGTTTCCCTGATTCAATTAAATTCAACAAACATTTCAGAAAGGTCTGCTGTGTTTGTTTTCCATTGTCGCATGAACAAGCACCACGACTTCAGTGGCTTCGAACAACATCCCCACAACTTCTATGACTTCAAACCATATTCATTTCTATCCCACAGCTCCATTTTCCTCATTCAAGGTCTGCCCCTGGCTAAGGCAGGCCTCCTTGGCACACGCTACCTTTTGATGGACTCACAATCCACTGATTTGAGACCTTGATTACATCTGTAAAACCCCTTACCTCAGCCATAGAATATAGCCTTTCCGGGGAGTGACATCCATGGCATTCACAGATCCCATCCACACCCAAGAAGAAGGGATGATATAAGGTGTGTATGCGGGGTAGTGGGGAGGTAGGAATCTCAGGGGCCTGAGATTAAAAAGGGAACTGCCGTTGACCCAGTGATCCCACTTTTGGGAATATAGCCTAAGAATCCTGAAACACCAGGAATTATATAAGGTCTGTATGTTGGGGGTGGGGGGGGGGTGAATCTTGGGGGCCATCTTAGCATTCTGTACATCACACTTTCTATGTCCAAGGTTATGGCAATACATAAGTCATGAACCCCACCCTCACAAAACTCACACCCTAACAAAGGCAGTGGATATGCAACAAATAATTACTAGTCCATGAGATATATTCCATCTAGAGATATGTTCAATGTTCAAAAATAGCTCAGAGATGGTCATCTGGAAACTGGGATTTGCAAGATGAATAGGAGCTCCCCAGGCAGGCAAGTACGCGGAGGGGGTATTGAGTGGGATTGGCTCAAAACAATATGATGTGACTAACAAATTATCAGGAATTTGATTTGGCTAAGAGGTCAGCAAATGTTTTGAGCATTTTTCTGTTTCATTTTGACGTACTTATCTTCTTAAAAAAAGAAGGAAAATTATTACCTTAAAGCCCCTCTGTGTGATATGTTGCATGTGACTCACCGCTTACAGCAATCATGAGAATAACACTGAGGGGAAATGTATAATGAATTAACATTCCAGCTGCTGTGGGATGAGTGCTTGTCTCCCCTCAAAACTCATCTATTGAAGCCCTAATGTCCAGTGCCATGATGTTCAGAGGTGGGGTCTCCGAAAAATAACTAGGTCATGAGGGTGCAGCCCTCATGGTGGGATTAGTGCCCCATAAAAAGAAGCAAGAGACTGGTGAGGATATGGAGAAAAAGAAACCCTTGTGCACTGCTGGTGGGAGTGCAGACTGGTGCAGCCACTGTGGAAGACAGTATGGAGTTTCCTCAAAAAAATTAAAAATGGAACTGCCATTTGACCCAGTGATCCCACTTCTAGGAATATATCCCAAGAAATCAGAAACGCCAATCAGAAAGGATATGTGCACCCCTATGTTCATAGCAGCACAATTCACCATAGCTAAGATCTGGAAACAGCCCAAGTGCCCATCAGTAGGTGAGTGGACAAAAAAGCTGTGGCACATTTACGCCATGGAATACTATGTAGCAGTAAAAAAGAAGGATCTCTTGCCCTTTGAGACAGCATGGAGGGACCTGGAGCGCATCATGCTAAGCGAAATAAGCCAGTCAGAGAAAGACATGATCTCACCCATATGTGGAATCTAAGTAACAAAATAAACTGACCAACAAAATAGGTCCAGCGGTATGGATGTATGGAACGGAATAAGATATTGGGGGAGGGGTTGGGGAAAGGAACAGGAAGAGATTAACCAAAGAACATACATGCACATATGCATAACCCATGGACACAGGGTATAGTGCGGGGAAGGCTTGGGTGAGGCTGAGGTGGGGCGGGGGGTAAAAAGAGAGAAAATGAAGGACATCTGTAATACTGTCAACGATCACATAAAAAGTTTTTTTAAAAGAAACGAGAGAGAAATGCTGTCTGCCATGTGGGGATATGAGAAGGCGGCTGTCTGCGACCAGGAAGAGGGGCCTCACAGGGCCGCATGCTGGCTCCTGGCCTCAGACTCCTGCCTGCAGAGCTGGGGCGAGGCCTGGTTTGGGCAGAGCCACCGCCTCAGATGCCTTGCTGAGCAGCCCAAGGCGGTGAGACCCCAGGCCCATGAGAAAAGGCGCTCCTGGCCTCCCTGGGGAATACTGCCTTTCTCAGTCAGAAGCTTCCCTGTGAGCCCTGTGTTATCTCGGCAGGCGGACAGGAGGCCGCACCTACAGGCATGACAACAAGCAAGCGACGTGAGGCGGTGTCTGGGTCCCCGCACAAAGCGCAGCCGCTGAGTCGGGGTGAAAACTCGCTAGCTGCAGCCCGTCCCCGAGCCTGAGTGACATGCGCCAAACGGCACCCACACCCTGGCCCTTTCGTAACCTGAAACAAGGCTCACTTCTGAAACTTGAAGCCTGGGACTCTGCCACCACAGCACATACACACAGGTGAGACAGAAAACGCCTCTGGAACACAACAGCCTTCACGTCAACTCCTAAATGCCTGTCGGGCCCCTGGGCAGATGACAGTGCCTCACAGGAAAGCACAGCCATCTTGCACAGCCATCTGAAATATATTGATTTCAGAGAGGAAGAGGGAGAGAGAGAAACATCAATGATGGAGAGAATCATTGATGGGCTGCCTCCTGCACGCCCCACACTAGGGATCGAGCCCACAACCCGGGCATGTGCTCTGACCGGGAATCAAACCGTGACCTCCTGGTTCATAGGTCGACACTCAACCACTGAGCCACACAGGCCAAGCTTGCAGGCGGTTTTGGTCCACATGTTTCACTTCCATTGCCAGGTCTGACAGTGGGATATTTTCTGGTTACTCGGGGGTTACTGGGACCTGCCCAGGTTAGCTGCCTCTCTGTGGCCTTCCTGACGAGCCATGTGGAAATGCACTGTAGACATGACATTAGGAGGCCTGGGTTCCAGTTTTAATTCGATGTGGTCATTGATTACCCAGGATTGCTGAAGAGCCGGTGCATTTTCCACTTAGTGGATGAGTGAATTTTCCAGACAACTGAAAAACTCGCTAGCTGCAGATGTTGGCACTGCATTGTTTAAATGCTGGAAATTCGCCTAAGATGTGGTATCGATTAAGGGCACAGGCCCTGGAGCCAGGATGCCTGGGTTTGAATCCCAGCTCCACCACATGCTCGCTGTGTGACACTGAGCGAGAGACTTCACTTCTCTGAGTCTCTGGGGATAGTCCCTATGTCATAAAGCAGTGGTGAGGATTCCATAAATTAACTGTATAAAAACACTTAGAACAGTACCGGGCACATAGTAATCATTTCAATGAGCATTGTTGTTATTACTATAAAAAAGAATGTAAAATGTAAAAGATAAGTGAGACTTTTCTTTTTAGGGTCATTATCAATGACCTCAGAAGGTGGCATTAATGCCTTGTGTTGGCCTTTTTCAAACATCCTTGCCTCCTCCCTCACTGGTCTAACTGCTAGCGGCCGCATCTGGCCATGCCTGCCTGTCTTCCCTCTCTGAGTTGCTCTATTCTTCTGTGGCTGGGGAACCCAATCACAACGCTTGTGAGGACTCAGGCTAGACCAGTGGTTCTCAACCTTCTGGCCCTTTAAATACAGTTCCTCATGTTGTGACCCCCAACCATAAAATTATTTTCGTTGCTACTTCATAACTGTAATGTTGCTACTGTTATGAATCATAATGTAAATATCTGATATGCAGGATGGTCTTAGGCGACCCCTGTGAAAGGGTGGTTCGACCGCCAAAGGGGTCGCGACCCACAGGTTGAGAACCGCTGGCTAGACTAAGAGCCAGAGATCTGAATGGGAGTCTCACAGGCCCCTTTAAAAACCAACTGCCTGGGCTTAAACATTTGGGCTTGTGTCACTTATTGTGATTGATCAGAGAACAGTGCTTAGCTTGCTTCCGGGATCTTGAACATATTCCAAGTCTGTGGTTTTGGGCTACATTCACAGGCCCTTCATGCTCTGTGACCACATCTCAGGGGCCCCACCGTGGGGAGGGGAGGCAAGAGGGTTTTATCCGGCCGGGCTCCAAGCCCTCTGCTTCCACTTCCACGGGAGAAGCTCTGATATATGATTCCTACAACGGGGGTCTGCGTAAGTGCCATTGGAAAAAGGGTTCCCCTGCTAAATCAATAAATAAAGTTGGCAGCTACTGTTCCACAAAGTTGTGTTTGGAAGATAAATGACATCTGGACATATACAGTTTTCTGTACTTCTGAAATATTTCAAATGAGAAAGAGAGCATGCGCGCCAAAGCATCACTACGAATTAGACATAACAATAATTCATACACAACCAATGAGACTAGACATCTACAGAAAGCAAATAAGCCACCATAACTATGATTTGCAAAAAAATTTCAATGAGGTTACGCTAACCCAGCCGTGGGCAAACTACGGCCCGCAGGCTGGATTCGGCCCGTTTGAAATGAATAAAACTAAAAAAAAAAAGACCGTACCCTTTTATGTAATGATGTTTACTTTGAATTTATATTAGTTCACACAAACACTCCATCCATGCTTTTGTTCCGGCCCTCCGGTCCAGTTTAAGAACCCATTGTGGCCCTCGAGTCAAAAAGTTTGCCCACCCCTGCGCTAATCCCATAGCCCACCATATAGCCACCAAGTTAAACATAAATTAATATAAAATAAGTCTAAAATGGGAAGTCTAAAATGTTAATGATGGCTACAAAGATGGGAGTAAGTTTCATGTCTGGGAAAAGGAGAATTAGTAACAATGATTTGTTGGTATTTTTCCAGAACTCACCCAAAGGGATTCCAATCGCTGATGCTGGGTTTCTATTTGGAATGATCCTTAGAGGGAAGATGGATACCACTACTTTATGACGTAGGGACTACACCCAGAGACTCTGCCAAGTGAAGTCACAGATCTGGGTCCCGGGACCGCGGACAGCCTCAAGCACTGCCCTCCTCCTGGCAGGGTCACGGATCTGGGTCCCAAGACCGCAGACAGCCTCAAGCACTGCCCCCTGCCCGGCAGGATCACGGATCTGGGTCCCGGGACAGCGGACAGCCTCAAGCACTGCCCCCCGCCTGGCAGGGTCACAGATCCGGGTCCCTGGACAGCGGACAGCCTCAAGCACTGCCCCCCGCCTGGCAGGGTCACAGATCCGGGTCCCTGGACAGCGGACAGCCTCAAGCACTGCCCCCCGCCTGGCAGGGTCACAGATCCGGGTCCCTGGACAGCGGACAGCCTCAAGCACTGCCCCCCGCCTGGCAGGGTCACAGATCCGGGTCCCTGGACAGCGGACAGCCTCAAGCACTGCCCCCCGCCTGGCAGGGTCACAGATCCGGGTCCCTGGACAGCGGACAGCCTCAAGCACTGCCCCCCGCCTGGCAGGGTCACAGATCCGGGTCCCTGGACAGCGGACAGCCTCAAGCACTGCCCCCCGCCTGGCAGGGTCACAGATCCGGGTCCCTGGACAGCGGTGAGATCCTGGACTGAAAACAGGTTTCTGGGGTTTTTTTTAGCTTCTACATTTGTTACAATGTTTCAAACTGCAAGCTCAGAGGCCAGCAGCAGCAGGCGGGGAACGTTGGAGTCCTCCGTCACTGAAGCAAGCAAGCCTCCTGTTAGCTTTAAGGTGCCTGACTGCCAGCCGCCATCTTGGCTGGCAGTTAATTTGCATATCGCCCTGATTAGCCAATGGGAAGGGTAGCAGAGGTACGGCTAATTACCATGTTTCTCTTTTATTAGATAGGACTAGAGGCCCAGCGCACAGATTCATGCACCAGTGGGGTCCCTCAGCCTGGCCTACGTCCTCTAGCAATCTGGGACCCCCTGGGGGATGTCAGACTGCCTGTTTTGGCCTGATCCCTGCAGGCCAGGCCTGGGGGTGGGGAGAGGATGGGAGCTGGCTGACAAGGTTAAATCCGGGGTCACTACAGAAAGGAAGTGGAGCATGAGACTGAATTCTATCAGAGAGGCCTTATCTGGTTCCTATCTGGCTGAGCACTTGCCAGGTGGGGAGGAGCAGGCAAACCCTGGAGGCATGGAGTGCTGGATGTAGTGCAGACTCCTTTCTGAATGTTTTCTGGTTGGGCAGACGTACATTTGTGGCCTGCAGGGATCAGGCCGAAACCAGCAGTCCAACATCCCCCGAGGGATGTAGTCTGGCATCTGTTGGTCAGCTGAGCTGTGCTCCTGCTGTGGAAGTGCACTGACTACCAGGAGGCAGTTCCTGCATTGAGTGTCTGTCCCCTGGTGGTCAGTGCACATCATAGCGACTGGTCGACCGGTCGTTCAGCTGTTCAGTCGCTTAGGCTTTTATATATATACTAGAGGCCTGGTGCATGAATTCATGCACAGGTGGGGTCTGGCCAACTCACCCCAATCTGGGCCGATCGGGCCTGGCTGGCAGAGGGGAGGGGATGCGGGAGGTTGGCCAGCCAGCCCCACCAGAGATCAGGGTTGGGGGGCAATTGGGGGTGGGGCCAGCCAGGGGGAGGGGCTGCGGGCAGTTGGCTGGCCAGCCCCGCCCCCTGGTCAAACTCCAGGTCAAACTCCCAGGTCGAGGGGACAATTTGCATAGTAGCCTTTTATTATATAGGATGGAGATATATATGTGTGTGTGTGTGTGTGTGTGTGTGTGTGTGTGTGTGTGTGTGTAATATATATATATACAGATTCTAGAAAATGCAAACAAATCTATAGTGACAGAAAGCAGGGCTGCAGTTGCCTGGGAACAGTGGCTGGAAGGGGACAGAACTGTGAAGCAACACAGGAAACCTGGGGGGTAATGAATATGTCTGTCACCTTGATTGTTGTAATGGTTTCATGAGTGTAAGCTTTGATCAAAGCTCATCAAATGGAAAACTTTAAAAATGTGCAGTTGATTCTACATCATTTATACTTCAAAAAAGCTGTAAAAAAAATTTTTTTTTAAAAAAAGAACCTATTGCATGCCTGGCACTGTTAGGTACTGAGGATACAAAATAAGCTATGAGTCCTACCCCCAAGGGTCTCACAGCCCCATAAGTTGTTCTGATGAATCAAGTAGGCTTCTGAGTGAAAATGGGGTGAGTGGACCCCCCCCAACACCTGAGCACCCACCCTTCATGCACAGACTTAATCAGATGCTCCATCAACACACCAGGGACCAGGTCCCGCCCACGCATCCAGCCAACCTCAGTGCAGCTGAAACAGCTCTCAGGCTTCACCATTTGGCAGTGAGAAGCAGTGGACATGTCTATACCACCCTTTAGATCGATGTCTACATCTGGCTGTGGGCACATATGGAGAATAATATCCATGCTTTCAAAGTCCCCAAGCTCACTGTGTATTTTCCACTTTTAGAAATGGAATCCAACAGCATGCTCTCTTCGCTCCTCACATCTGTGTTGCAGAACCAGGAAGGATCACATGACAAAGGCAAGTCGTTGGCACAAATGATTCTTCAGAGGGAACAGTCTAGCAAGACCACATCTGGCTGTTTCTGATGACCAATACTGCTCGTGTCTTGCCACCTCTCAGTTCTGCTCGTGTAGCACGGGCAATATTGCAAGAGTGCAGTGCTAACTTCTGGAAATCGCAGATGTCAACTCAAAAGCAAATGCCATAATCAAGTTCTTTATACTCTTTTCTCCTCAATCCGCCCCCCCCCCCCACTGCTTAGTTCCCCTTGGGGCTTCTGGAGGTTAATAGGACCTTCCCTTAGACCTGAAAGCTGTTGCTCCTACCTTTTCTTTCCACTTTGAGAGAGACTCATAAAAGACCAGCTATTGCCAGCGGTTAGGAGGGGGAGGAACAGATGAGTGGGCAGAGCACAGAGGGTGTTTAGGGCAGTGAAGACACTGTGTGATATCATATGGATGGACACATGCCATTGCACATTTATCCAGATCTACAGACCATGCAACACCATCATGAACTGTGATGTAAACCATGGGCTTTGGGTGATGATAATACGTCAGTGTAGATGCATCCATTGTAACAAGAACACCCCTCTGGTGGGGGGTGCTGGGAAAGGGGGGGCCTATGCGTGTGTTGAAATAGGGGGTATATGCAAAATCCTGTGCCTTTCCCTCAATTTTGTTGTGAACCTAAAACTGCTCTAAAAATAACTCTTCATTTTAAAAAATCAACATTCAAAATTATAATCTCATTAGAGTTATACAGATCCTAATAAAAATGACAACATATTGACTTTTTTTATTGATTTTTTAGAGAGGAAGGGAGAGAGATAGTTAGAAACATCAATGAGAGGAAAACATTGATTAGCTGCCTCCTGCATACCCCCTACTGGGGGTGTGCCCGAAACCAAGGTATATGCCCTTGACCGGAATCGAACCTGGGACCTTTCAGTCCGCAGGCTGACGCTCTATCCACTGAGCCAAACCGGTTACAACAACATATTGACTTTTTCAATAATAATAATCCAGGTGTTCATTTACAGTAGGTAGGAGCGTACATTGGCATATTCCTCGGACAGTAATTTGGCAAGATATACTTATAATGAGCCTTTTGAAGAGTTCATGACCAAATGTGCATAAAACATTTCCAAAAGATTATACAGTAAAGGGGTAACTGCTTTTTAAAAAAATGATGATTAGATCAATTCAAAATCCAAGTCAAAGAAAGAAAGCTTGTTTCCATGGCCCATGAGGCCTTTCCTTGTGGGGCAGCATGGCCTGAACATCAATGAGTAGGGAACATCCTACAGAGTTGCCTCAAATGCTCCCCACAATCCCAAACATCTCCCCCTCTTATACCCTTGTATTATTGACCCCTCAGGGGGTGGGGGAAGCAAAAACCCACTGGCCTACATTGCCCAGGGAGCCTTACAGGCCTGGTGGAAGGTGACCCTGATGCATGGAAATGGACAGAGGCCATAGGGTGGGTCTGCATGGTCCCTGTGGGCCTGGTGGCAATGTGACCAAAGACAATAGTAGATGCCCAAGGTAATGACAGTAAACTTTGGTTATGGAAAATTTCCTCAAGAGCCAGTACTTCCTGTTGTAAAAAACTAATCTGGAGTGAAGTGATGAATTATTCCATGCAAAATCACCACATCTTAATTCTTTTCACATGTTGATGTGCTTTTAAAGATCCGTGATTTGAAGCACTGCTTTCACTTTTATTCAGTCGCCCAATAAACACAGACTTGCTCTCCTCAACGAGCCAACGTGGTTGGCATTTGAAGGATATTGACTTACTAGTGTCTGATCGCCCTAATTACAGTGGAACTGCCAAAGGCAAGGAACTCTGCTGATGCAAATAATCCCTCCCTAATATTCCCTTTCCCACTGGGCACCAGTGCATTGGAAATACACTTCCGGTGCAATCCTGCAAGGGCTCTCTTCATTCTTATCGCATTCATCTTGCCATCTTAACTTTTCTACTGGAGAGTCCGTTTCTTCCAGAAGTCCTTTTCTTGGAGCATTTTGGGAATGGCCTGAGATGCCTCATCCATGAGAAGGCCCAGAGCAGATGTGGGAATCAATGACAATCGTCAACATTTGTTCTTTAATGACAAGCAGCTTGACCCTCCTGCATAGAGCATTTGAATGAACTACTCACTCCTGAAGCTGATGGGAATCATTCTGTCTGAAACAGAAGCCTTCATTAGAATGTGGTTTTCGTGAGCTGATATTGCCAGGGTGGGAGTGTGTGGAGAGGAAGGACTGGGAGATGTCAAAACTCGGCATCAAACCTAACATTATACTAGTAAAACCTACAAAACTCATACAGCTTCAAGGTGGAGTCAGTCCCAATTCCCAGTATAACACAGAGGCACTTCACAGCATGGACCGCATCACCTCTGTGATGCCCTCACGCACTTGGACCAGTTACTTCTGGCCTCTGAGTATCACTCCTCATCCACACAAAGAAAAGGCTGAACTAAGGGACCTCTCCGTCCATCACAACCTATCCCATTCTCGAATCCATACCTTGGTTCTCCCCTAATGCTCATGCTTTGCCTCGGTGCCTTAATTCTCTGTGACATCACTCTTCCTGAGACTCCTCAAGGAAATGTACTGTGATTTTAAAAAAACAACCAAGTCTGAAATGCCAAAAGAGCACCTCTTCAGGTGCATGCTAAGGGTGGTTCATGGAGAGCAGTTGGTAAAGGCCTACCATCTGCTGAAGGTACCCTCTAAACACCATGTATGGAGAATGGCCCAGACCTGGGGAGTGATGTTGCCCCTCAGGGCACACCTGGCAATGTCTGGAAATATTTTCGTCACACTTGGGTGGGGAGGGATCAGGATATGATCTTGGCATCGAGTGGGTAGAAGCCAGGGATGCTACTAGACATCCTACAATGCACAGGACAGTCACTGACAACAAAGACTTATCAGGCCCAAAGTGTCCCTAGTGCCAAGGTTGAGAACCCCTCGTCCCCAGAATCAGTGGTGTGGGGCAGCCAACTCCCACCAGCCCTTAAAGTCCACATGTTCCTCTCTTTCCAGTTGCCCATTCACAATGTGATTTGGTGGCTTGAATTCACCACTGCGGGAGTATTTACACCAGACATTAGCACACCTACAGATGAAGGCAATATTATTTCTGAGAGCCAGGGGTTAAACATTTACCAACACACCACTACTCAGAACCAACACCTGGAAAAACTGATTCAAAACTCAAACGTGCTTTCCTCAAGAGGCGGGGCTAGAGATGATTGCGGCCATGAGCAAGGAGTCCAACCTCGTAGCATCGCCATGACAACAGTGACTAAGAGGAAAGGAACAGTGCGAGGGACACTGTGGGCAGATGTTTGAAGACTCTCATGCCTTCTTATTCTGTTTGCTTACTCCTCTATACCCCACTTTCTTCCAAAGAGTATTTGCAGGGACAATTTAAGAAACAAGCAACAGGCTTGTTTATTAAACTCCTCAGAGGGAAAGCGTGATTTAATAATAAATTCAATACATTTAATTTTGAAAATTAATCATACAAAAATAAAAATCAACACACAACAGGTGCAAGGCCTGAGGAGTAAGTTAGTCAGTCCTTCTGCACCTGGCACGGCCAACTGTCAGATGCATTTCCTGATGGGAATGAAGTCAGCAAGCTGGACTCCCCCGGCTCCCCCATGAGGAACCGCAGGGCCAGCTCTCGCCTTCCAGGGCTCTGCACAGACCATAGATGCCCTACAAAAACTGAAGCCACATTGCAGGGAAACCCATGCCCAAGGCTCCCTAATGCTGTCTTGATATTTGCCTCTGGTTGCTATGACAAAATGTGGTGTTGAAATTTTTCCGGAAACAAATAGGAAATAGTTGTGGGGGGAGGTTCAAGACCCTACGCACATGTAGGTTTGGTTATAAACACTCCTAGCAAAACAAAGCATTGACTCATTAATACCAAAACAAACCCAAAAAAATATTTTGTTAATCCCCATTCAAAAACTCGGTTTGTTCCAAAAGTGACCAGCTAGAAAGCTATTTGTTCTTGTAGACACGATTACCAGCAACATGAATGAATAGGGTGGAGTACTGAGCACTGGGGTACTGGTCGCCTTGTGCCGACACACCCTCTGCCTTTGGTGTGTCTGATTTCTGGAGCTGGAAGTGCTAGCCCCCCACAGCAGAGGTCTTCCACTTGCTAGAGCAGCTGATCCTGTCCAGCCTCACTGGAGGGAGAACCAGGGATGTGGCCATTGAAACTCTGGCTCCCAGGGTCTGGAAAATCTTATGAGGGCACGAAGGCCTGTGACACATCTCAGGCCCAGATGTGCTGGGGTGTCTCTTTGTTTTTGTCTATCTTTCCCTGAGGCCCTATATCTGAACATTTGTTCCTGAGTCTCTACCTTCCACCTAAATCCAAATTAATCTCTCAGTTCACATCCTTGTCTTCTAGGGTGGACATGAAGCAGCTGTCACCTTTATGGAGTGACTTGAAGAGAGTGACAGCCCACTCCACTCTCTGTGGGCTGGCCAGTGTGAGTGCATGTCCACAGCATGGAAGGCTGTTGTCAAACACAAAAGCTCCAAGGACATGCATCGGAGAAGTAGCCTATGGACCCTTGAAATGACCATCTGGCTGCAAGCCATTTTCCCCATCCTCTCCCCTAATGCTTTCTCACAAATACCTCCACTCCAGGCAGACTTGACCTCACTATCTCTTGCATTCACCATAAGTACTCAGAAACCATGATAAAGATACGTTACTACACACAGCAGTTTTCATCTCTCAGAACTTTACTCAAAAAAAAGAACAGATTTGCTTAGAGGAAATAGTTAGGAAAGCCACACGGGGAGGAGAAGCAACAACTCAAGTGCTGTTCAAATAGCAAACAGTGGTCACTGAACCACTATTCATAAAATAAGAAAAGGAGGAGAAAGCAATAGGCAGCAGGGGGCGGGGCCTGTGGGGAGGAGACTAAACAGGTAATAACTATAAGACGAACTACTTATCTAGGGCGTACCTCTACTTTGGCACTGTTCCAATCTCTTTACATATGTCGGTTCATTTAACTCTTACAACAACCCTATGAAGCAGTTAGCAATAGTTATCCCCATTTCAAGGGGGAAACAAAGGCCCAGAGTGGTTCAGTAGCTTGTTCAAGGTCACTTGGCCAGTGAAGGGCAGAGCTAGTGAGCAACGGGCTGACTCTGGAATCTGTGCCTCAAACCACTCTCCTCCGTGACCTCAGTGGGGAAGCCTCTGGTCACAGCTGAGAAGGACAGCAAAGCAGAGGCTACAAGGGTTTCATCAACTATGAAGGTGTCAGTGTAAGACACACCATTATTTTATGTGCTGCTACAGACGTGCTGCCAATTATACATATGCTGTGACACACCATCCCAGTAAGCCAGATTCTGGTTCAGAGGTAGCAGATATCCTTGGGGCAGTGAACACACAATACAGTGTACAGAGGATGTGTCGTGGAATTGTGCACCTGAAACCTGTATGATTTTGTTAACCAGTGCCATCCCAATTAAATCAATAAAAATTGGGGGAAAACAAAAAAATAGCTAGCGAATATTCAAATGAAAAATGTGCATCTTAGAAATGATGAAATACAGTGTTGAAGGGGGATTGTGAACCTGTTTGCTGCCGGAGTGTGCAATGAACACTTCTTCGTCTCCCCTGAGAAATCGGCAGTGAAGTCTACATTTCTCACTAATGATCTGTGGGTACAGGTTCTTGGGGGGAGGAGGGGGAAAACTTATAGAAGTGCTATTTGTGTGTGTGTGTGTGTGTGTGTGTGTGTGTGTGTGCAGGTCTGGGTGAACAGACACAAGGGAAATGCAGCTTCCTTATTTTCTACAATCAACCTAATCTTTCTCCTGAGCCCTTCACCTTACTATGTAGAGACGGAAAATCAAATGCCATCCAATCCAATCACTTAAACTTCCCCTGATAGTTCCATCTTACCGTTTTCCTCGCCCACGTTCCCGTTCCTCTCCAACACGGCCCCCGGGGGAGAGTTCACTTTGTCCGGTGCTGGCCTGGAAGGCGCGGGAGGTCCTTGGCGCACAGGATTCCAATGTGCAGGTCCGTGTGCCATCCCCCAGGGGCTGGGTCCACCCTGAAGGCCTCAGTGCTGAACCTGCGGCTGAGCAAGGTCCGCCATGAGCTCTCTGGGCATGGCCAGGCCCCGCTGTCTGAGCTCCAATTGGCCCTCCTGGGAGCCACAGACCCTGAGGTCTGGCTTTTTCCCACTCGATCTCTGTCCTGGGCAGTCCCCACGGCGGCGGCGGCAACCTCATGGTGAGTTCATCAGCTGGGTGTGCTCATGGCACTCTGGCTCAATGAGCCTGGCTGTGACCGCCGAACCCGCCCCGTCAGTGTCCTGCCAGCCACTGCACCGAAGTCGGCATTTTACTAGTAAATAAGTGAATGTGATTCTCTAAGAGGCACACCTGCTAGCAGTTACCTGCGCCCAGAAGACCAGAATCACCTGCAGGGGAACACGGACCTAGGCATCTGCAGCTAGAACTAATTGAATTAATAGACCAATACCACCCACTGAGCAGGTGGCATGTGTTCTAGCAAATACAGGCACACCTCGGTTTACTGCGCTTCATATTATTGTGCTTCAGAGATGTGGTATGTTTTGTAAATTGAAGGCAAGACCCTCCAGCAGCAAAAATTATGATTCGCTCCATTGTGGTGATCTGGGACTGAACCCGCAACATCTCCAAGATGTGCCTGTACTAAGCCTTCATCTGCCACTGGCATGAACGTGTGCTATTCGGGTCAGACCATCTCTCTGGCTTCCCCAGGAGGATCTGACCCAGTGAGGCAAGCATGTATCTGGACGTGTCTCGGGAGTTTATCCAACACTTTGGTTACCGTGGCTAGAGAAGCAAATAGGGAGCGGAGCCAAAATCTCATCCACGTACAGAATGGGATGAGTCCATGAAGCAATCAAGACTGAGCCTGGGGAGCATATCTTCCCTCTGTAGACTAGAGCTGCTGAGCGTGGAGAAGGGAGCCCAGGCCTTCTCCACAAGCATGGTCCCGAGCCAATCCCCGGCCGCTTCTCTCAAGAGCTGGCCACAGCCTCAGGATGCACACCCCAAAGTCCAAAAAGTGGCCATGGGGTGGCTAACAATTGACCTACTCTTTCTCCGTGCGCAGGGACAGAGCTGGATGTGCAGGCTGGATGTCACACGTGTGCGTGCACCGCCCCTCCCACGGGGGACTGCCAGGGAAGGAAGAGGTGGGGGCAGGCAGCCTGAGCTGGGAGTCCACACTCCCCGAGCCACCACCTTCCTGCATGGCCCCCCAGGAGGCCACAGATGTTTAACTCAAACCTGCCTTGAGTGCAGGGATAGTTGTCGAGGCAGGAGAGTGAAATATATTTTATTTATTAGCTTGATTTATAACTTTTAAATATTTAGGCATGGCATATGAGCCTCCCTTTTTACACTTGCCAGAGCCCCGCAAAAGTTGGGGGACAGCCTGGGGAAGGGAAAATGGTTTTTAAGGTGAGGATAGGGGCACTCTTGGGATCAAAAAGGATCAACTTGTTTCTTTGCTCTGTGGTGTTTAAAACAGCATCTGGCGCATACTGTATAAGTTCTCTAATATTTTTTGAGGGAAGGAGAGAGGGAGGGAAAGAGGGAGGGAGGGAAGGAGGAAGTGGGGAAAAGAGAAAGGGAAGGATCTGTGCTAAACCTTCTGTACTTTTAGGAGTCTGTGATATGGAGTCAGAAAGGCCAATCAAATCCTGTCTCTACCATCCCTCACCTGTGTGTCCTTGGGAA
This sequence comes from Myotis brandtii, assembly GCF_000412655.1. Classification (NCBI taxonomy): domain Eukaryota; kingdom Metazoa; phylum Chordata; class Mammalia; order Chiroptera; family Vespertilionidae; genus Myotis; species Myotis brandtii. Next base: position 1,543,572 of record NW_005364745.1, read on the forward strand.
AGTTATTCAGCACTTCTAATCCTAAGTTTCCTCATCATGGCTATCATACAGTGATATAAAAATAAGTAATAGCCCTAGCCGGTTTTCTCAGTGGATAGAGCATCAGCCTGTGGACTGCAAGGTCCTGGATTCTATTCCGGTCAAGGACACATGCCCAGATTGCTGGCTCAATCCCCAGTAGGGGACATACAGGAGGCAGCCAATCAATGATTCTCTCTCATCATTGATGTTTCTCTCTCTCTCTCTCTCTCTCTCCCTCTCCCTTCCCCTCTGAAATCAACAAAAATATATTTTAAAATAAAGGAAGTAATAACTTCTTTCATTAATCTCATGGTCATCATCATTTTCATTATATACTCCACCCCCTCACTCCCATTTAACTGATGTCATATTCTGAGGACCAATTTGTTCCAAACAATCTCAGGAAGGCTGATGTGCCCAATGCAGAGAGAGAAACACTTCATGACCCCCATTTCAGGCCCACTGACATCTCCAACGTCCCCCTAACCACCCTAGCACCCCTGGGTATCAATACCCAGAAGCCTGGCCTCCAATTGCAAGAACCAGCATCTCTTAGCATAAGGGCATCCTCAGTCCTCCAGACGACTCTGCCCCTTGACTGGCAGGGCAGGAGCGCCGGCGAATTCATGCCCAGGAAGCAGCCTGCAGCCAGCATCCGAGGGGAGTTGGTATGAATAGCCAGTGATCTCGCTCCTAGGGCAAGAGAACTCCCAGGAGCATGCTCTACACTGAGTCCCAGCAAGGTCGCCTTCCAGCTACCCCCAGGGATGACTTGCTGGGTGATGAACCCTTTGGCTGCACACCAGTCTGCAGGAGTGTGGCCACGCCAGTCACTGTGGCCAGTGCCTGCTCCTCCGAATTGCTCAGTGTCCATGCCTTGCTATTGATAAATATTTCAGAAACCACCCTTCGTATTTAACCAATATGCTGCTCCCCCAAGTGCTTCTTGAGAAACATCAATATTCTATAAAACTAGGTCCAACGGCAATGTCACCTAATAAACAAATAAGTATTATTCTTCCCTCCTTCTTCCTGCAATGTGTGGCATTAAAATTCAGTAGTTAAGTGGCGGAGAATAGACAATAAAAGATCATTCAATGCCTCCACCACACCCAGAGACCAGCAAACACCAAGGGTTGTTTTGTTTTTGTTGGACAATTTCCCATATGTTGAAGGGAGGGGCCATGACCCCACACAGTGCATCAAATAGGGTATCTGCCCTCAAGTGCTTATGTACTTGGCAGTGACCTCAGGGTCTGACAAGCATGTCGTTCATGTTTTATTTATTATCTCATAATCCTTTGGGTGGCGGGACATTCTGAAACTATCACAAATACGTTAACATCCCAATATGAATATAATGTAACCAAAAATGATGGCCCAGATCTAGAGGGAGTGAACGCCAACCCAAACAGCGGCTGGGCTGGGCAGCTGTTTGCAGTTGGGTCCAATTAACACGCTGGAAGCACAGCGTGGCTGGGAGCCTCTTTGAAGTGTGTGCTCCGTGACGGTTTTTTTGGAAAGGGGTTTCCTGACGGGAAGCAGTCATAATCCACGGCTGAACAACCGACTTCCTATGTGGACTTGTGTCCCATAGAGTTAATTCGCAGTGTTAATTCGCTTCCCCCAGGTAGGTGTACAAAGACGTCAAGCACGCAATGGAATGTCTGGGAAGGCGTCTTTGCCGAAAAGAACATGTGTAAAGCCGGGAGGAGGGGAGCAAGGGGTGAGGCTCCGGGCTCTAATTGGCATCCTGTTGAGTTGCCAACCTCTGCTGGAAGGGTAAACTGTAAAAGCATGTCTCTGTGTTTAATACGCATATGGGAGCATTGTCCACGCTGAGAGGAAAGATCCATGAGGGCAAGCGCTTTGTGTCCCTAACCACAGTGTCCCTGGCCCCTGGACTGGCCCACAGCTGGCCTACAGGAGACGCAGCTGGATGAAGGAGTGGATGAATGTTTCTTGAATGAATAAGTACACGAATCAAGAAAGGAATAAATTATACGTGTACGGAAAACACAAGCTAAAGTCCCTCGCCTACATATGTGTGTGTAACCCAAAGGCACTATTTGGGACTTAACCTCAGCTTCACCTTTCATATTCGACAAGAAGGTGAGGAGTGCAGCGAGCCTGGTGCCTGGCACATAGTACGCACCTCGGAAATATTTGAGGACAAATGAATGAAAAGGCTGCCTAATCCCTGACCAGAAGAAGCTCCGACATGTGTGCTCCACAACGTGTGTCTTTCCTAGTCCTGTTCACTGAACTTCCTGCAGGCCCTTCTGTTCGCAGACACTGGGCCCCACCACACGGGAGTGTTGGAAGAAGAGGCGGGCGAGGTCTTCCCTCCCCAGGCCAGGCCTTGCTCCTCTCTGAGTCCCAGGCTTTGCTGCAGGTGAGGAAGATGGGAGCGCTCTCCAGTCAGGGGGAGATGCCTCGGAAGCCAGGGGTCCTAAATGGGGCTCCCATTGAAATGCGATTCCTGGCTCCCGGCCCCCACAGGCTCTGACTCAGTGAGTCTGGGAGTAACCAGGAACCTGCAGAGGAACTACCGCCCCAGTGATTGGGATTCGGATGATAAACTGTTGGGGATGCTGGGCTGGAGGAACAGCGTTCTAGAAGCAGAAACCATTCCGTCAGAGTACCTCCAGGGAAGCCATTTCCACAGTGAGACACATGCGATTTCCAGCCTGGGACACATCATGGGGGGAATCGCAAACATTCTCTAAACAGCACTTCCACTTACTTGAATTTAAAAGAGAAAAGTAGCCCTGGTGGTGGCTCAGTTGGTTGGAGCACCGTCCCGGACACCAAAAGGTTTTGGGCTTGATCCCCAGTTGGGGCACGTATGGGAGGCAACCAACGATGTTTCTCTCTCCCTTCCTCTGTCTCTACAAATCAATAAAAACATATCCTCAGCGAGGATTTGTTTAAAAAGAGGAGAAAAATATAGCACCTATTTTTTCTTTTCTGTGGTGGTAGGGGCCACACACACACACACACACACAGCCCAGCACCAAAGTGGTTTAGCTCCCGGAAAGACGGAAAACGAAAGAACAGCCTTGAGCACAATTCGGGAAGCCGTCCACTTCTCCTCACCGAGCACCCACTTTCCCCTCAGGGCCAACCCGAGGTCCGGATGCATCACAGACACAGAAAGAAAGTAACCACTGATGCTAAAGAAAAGCAAGGAAGAGGAGCAGAGGCTGTGAGACCCAGAAGCACTCGGGACCTGAACTTGCCCAGTGACATCTCAGGACAGAAGGCGGGGAGACAGAGCAGGACCCCATTAAAGCCTGGGCATGACCAGTTCCTGCGGCTGATAATGAGACCTGCAGTGCCTCTGTCCACACGAGCGGATTGCAGGTTGGTGATGTCCTTCTCGAAGACAACCCGGAAACCTGGAAAACCCAAGACAGACAGTCTGTTAGCATAAAGGACCTCGATGGAGTCAACCCCGATTCATCACACAGCAGGAGGCTCCCCTGTAAGCACAGGAGCAGGGCCACACAGCCCCGCATCAGACCTGCTCAGCTTGTTTAAAAGGGGCGTGATTTTCCACGGGGCATGTGGTTTCTTCACAATTACACACACACACACACACACACACACACGCACGCACACACACACTCACACCCCCCCTGCCTATCTGTGCACATGGCAGAAAATTCTCTTACAGCAGGTTCTTGAGTGATAATGGGCCTGGCCCTTCTGGGCTCCCCGGGGAAGCTGAAAGCTACAGGCCAGACCGACGCTTCGGCAGCGCCCACCGGTCCAACTTCCATCTCTCTGGCGGCAGTCACTGTCCCTTCCCTTCCCAGTGCCGTCCCCCTCCCCTGCACCCAGCCTGTTTGTTCTCAAAACTCTCTGAGTAAACAAAGGTACTTATTTTTTGTTTACTTGCCATCAATTAGGGTTTTTCAAGAAGTAACTAGTAATTGTATACAAGCCTTTTATGTCCATGATGTAACATAAGAGATTCAAATCCATTTCTCTTGACTCCCCAGCATTAGGGTCAGGGCAAAGGCCTGGTGACTGCATGATGGATATGGATGAGTCACCCATACATGTCAGGAGGAGGGGGAGAGAAGAAGGTCTGGCTTCCAGAACAAGCTGGTTTATGCTGTGGGAGCAAACAGACCAGCATCTCAAAGGGGGAAAGGCATCTTTCTCACTCCACCACCTCTCCAGCATAGGATCCAGCCACCTCTCCCTTCCTCTCTGAAATCAGCAAAAACATATTTAAAAATAAATAAATAAATATAAAGTCTGCTCCATCCCTGCTCTGGAATATCGCCACATTAGGTGAGAGGGCCCAGCAAGCTGGTGTGTTAATAGACCGACTACTATGTCGACATTAGGAATCACAATTAGGAGGGTTACCCAGAAAGGTGGAATAGCCACGTGAAGTAATGATCACAGGACAACACAGAACTCTTAGTAACAGAGACATTCAGATGGTACAGGAGATAAATCGGGCCTCCCGTCAATTCAGAAGGGACTAGGGAACACAAGATGTCTCGGGGGTGTGAGCTTTTCTGGTGATTTCAAATTTATGGTCAAAGGTTTTGTTCAACTCTTGTTCAGCTGCAGAAAGGAGAAAACAAGGAGGGGGGGAGGAGAAGGAAAGGGAGAGGAAGCAGGAAAAGGGGAGAAAGTGGAACTAGAAGTCGGAAGGGCAGCAGAGGGAGAGGAAGATGACTTAGAAAGCTCACTGCAGCTACCGCCTGTGTCTCCATCCCTGGCACAGCTCAGAGGAGGCTCCTCTGTGAGCCCCACACAGAGTGAGGCCAGTCCAGCGAGAGGCATAAATGTTTGCTGTTTACTAAATACACGGAAAAGGGTAGGGGAGACCCTCCCTACGTCCACGTCACCCTCACGAACATTTGCCCACCGGGGAAGAATCTTCGGCAGCTGAGCAGTGTGACCGCGGGGAAGGCCCACCCACTCCCCGGGGAACCGGCTGGTGCTTCTGCGGAACATGGCGCTGGGTCCGGCCAATTCCCAGTTGATACTGCAGTTGAGCAAGGCTGAGTGATGAGTGTGGGTCTGACTCAGTCAAATGTTCTGCGCTCTATCCTTGAGGGTGAAACAGAGGACCTAGAAGCTAGTGTTAGACATTTTCAAACAAGCAAGAGATTTTTTCAGCTCAGAAGGCTACCAGCACTGAAATACCAGCACATGCCCACCGGGATGGGCTCAGGGAAAGGCTGACGTAGCCCATGTAGTGACCACGGGGAGCCACTGGAACCCTCACACGGTGCCAGGGAGTGCGGAAGATGGTGCGGCCGCCGTGCAAAACTGGCCACTTTTCATGTCAGTCTACTCCTAGGTGTGTATTTAAAAGAAATGAATGCATATGCCCAGAAAAGAACTTGTACAAGAATGTTCATTACAGTTTTCCTGACTCTGGGATAAGTGAACGCCCAAGACCTGTTTTCTCACGGCAGCGTCCAGGCGCACACGAGAACAGAGGACACGTCTGTGCCTCTTGAAGTCCCACCAGAGCTGACACGCGGTCACTTCTGTCCTCTTCCTGTTGGCCAGAGACACGCGGCAAAGCGTCTACTGAGCATTTACTACAGGCCTGACTCTTCTCGTGCATTTTCTTCTTCACAATAATGCAGGGAGGTCGTTACAATTATTGTCCCCTTTTACAGGTGAGGAAATGAGGCTTAGGGGGGTCAACCCGTTTGTCCAAGTTCCTAAGGCAAGTAAATAGCAAGGATTTGAGTGCAAACGCCAAAGCCCCTTGCACTGACCGGGAGTGAGAAGACCCTAGACCAGCTTGTATGCTCCTTGCACGGCCATCGCAAAGCCTGTGGAGTCGGTTGGGGCATAACTTTTTAAGTTGCTTGAAAAAGTCACTTAACCCATCTGGCTTTCAATTTCTTCTTGTGTGAAATGAGAATTATATTGGATCTCTAAACTCATTCCAGGTATAAATGTAATGCCAAGATCATGTGAACTCAGCAGAACATTTACCATTAACCTGACAGCAGCCATAAGTGGAAATCTGCTAATCACTGACAGCGAGCCCGGCTTCAGTGCAGGCAACCACCGCCGCGGAGGTCGCAGAGACGGCACAGTCTCTTGTGTAGAACAGATACCACTTTAATTCCCTTTTTTTTTTTAACATTGAATTTTGCTTTTTGGTTGATCCTAAAAGCACTAAGAAAAAGTAATTCATTCTAAAATTAGATAAATTCCCCTGTTAATGCAGGATTTTGCTTCAATTTTTAACTGCAAATTGCAGTTCCCATGGAAGCAGTGTGCGGCTGCTGGCACACGGGCTCATCCTCTGTGCTCGGTGCCTTCTCCACGGGGAGAAGCGAGGTCGGTACCGGGAGAGCTATCGCTGGGTGTGCACTCAGGCAAATCCCACTCCAGGAAGAGCAGGAGGGAGGGCTGGAATTGCCTCCCATCCATTATTACTTAAACCTCCTACCATTTTCTGAGGGTTTTTAAAAACATGCACTTCCCTAGTCTCCCCAAGTGGACTTGTAGACTTAGAAAGCTGAGGCTATTTCCACTTGTTTGCAAGTCTGTGATCACTTGGTACTAGACTCTCTTGTAAAACAGGATGGATGGATGGATGGATGGATGGATGGATGGACGGATGGACGGATGGGTGGACGGATGGATGGCAGACAGGTGAATGCACACACTGTACCTGTTAGAAATGCTCTTTCCATTCCACTCTGCCCTTCACCCATTAACTCTATCCACACATTGGTTCTCAGGTCAAGCACTGCTTCCTCCTAGAAGCCTTCCCTGATCCCCAGCATGGTCAGGTTCCTTCATTTCCTTTCGCGGGGCACTGTGCCTTTCTTCAGAGCACTAATCTGTGTGTACTTATGATCAGTATAATCACATAGATGCTTACATTGCTCTCCTCATTCTAGGCTGTGAACTCCATGAGAGCAAAAACCAGGTGTGAGCTTTGGAAAAAAAAAAAAGAAGAAGAAGAAACAAATAAATGAATGAATAGGTGAATGTACAAACAGCCAGCTATGAGCTTAGAACTTGGTTATAAAGACACTAGAGGCCCGGTGCACTACATTTGTGCACTGGAGAGGGGGTCCCTCAGCCCGGCCTGTGCTGTCTTGCAGTCTGGGACCCCTTGGGGGATGTCCGACTACCAGCTTAGGACCAAGGGGAGTGGGCCTAAGCCAGCAGTTGGACATCCCCCAAGGGGTCCTTAGCACTGCCGTGGAGGCAGGAGAAGCTCCCGCCACCGCCGCTGCACTCACCAGCTGTGAGCCCGGCTTCTGGCTGAGCAGCGCTCCCCTTGTGGGAGCGCTCTGACCACCAGGGGACAGCTCCTGCATTGAGCGTCTGCCCCCTGGTGGTCAGTGTGCATCATAGCAACCGGTCGTTCCACCGTTCAATCGATTTGCATATTAGCCTTTTATTATATAGAATTTCTAATCATGGAAGTGCAGTATTAAGAAGAGACCTTCAAGGTCTAAAGGTCCTCATAGAATGAAATATTCTTGGAGTTCTGAGGGAGCTTTCGTCAACCCTACACACAATGTAGGAATCTCTGCCTTGTACTGAGATTTGACCTGTTTGTACAGAGGCTATAGTTTGTATAAGGTTTTCTTCTTGGAGTAGGCATTTAATACCTTGGGAAATGTCATTTATTCTAGCACTCTACAACCCTGTGATGTTAATTTAGTTCACATCAGTGACAATGTATTCTCAAGAATTATCTTCCTCATGCTTTTTCAATCAATTTACAGCTCTACCTAGTTCGGTGTAATGCAACAAGGTGTGTGTGTGTGTGTGTGTGTGTGTGTGTGTGTGTGTGTGTAAGCCCATACTTTAATTCTGTGGAAATCATATTTTCATCATTGAAATAATTTAAAGTACACCAAAGTATTTCCCTATTAGAAGAGATTTTAAGGTAAATTCTTCTACAAAATGAAGAATATTTCAAACCTTAGGTATTAACTCCTAATTTGTATTTTGTGAGACTAGATTTTTAAACTGAGCTTTTTGGAAATGAGACACACCTACAACGGTACCTCCAGGACTGGGTTTTACCATAAAGAGATTCCTCAGAAAGATGTCTGTGGAGCACTTTATCATAATACATCATCATGGCTGGGGATTAAACTGGTTCTCTCCAGCATGTCCCAGAAGCCCTATGGACATGACCTTCAGGTTCCTCCCCTTTCTGCTTCCTTCTCAGGTGAGTGCAGGTGAGTATGGAAATTCTGTCTCAACTCATAGCCTCACCCTGCGTGCTCACTACAATGGCTTTTGTCTCTGTGTAACTATGGGAACAGCTTGGATGGCACCTGAACACTTCCTCCCTGGGCATTCTCAGGGGATTAGTTCATCAGCTACTCCCCTGGCCTGCCAGCCACACAACGTATAGTAGAGAAGAAGAATGTGGCAGACACCATTGGTTGCCAGCAGAATCCTGACTGTCCAGGCAGCACTGACCCACTTCCAGAAGCCGAGTCATGCTTGGTCTACATGCCGAGCACAGCAGTCCTCTTCCCCTTTGCCAGTGGTGGGGCCAGGATGGGCAAGTGAACCAGTTCTGATCAGTGAGAGGTGAAGGGAAGGCTGCTGGAGGAGGGATAGGAGAGACTTAAGGAGGGAGGGCTGGGAGAAGGCCCCTATTGGCTCCGTTCCCTTCTTCCTCCCTTGGGACACTGTCGTGTGAGAACGTGAAGTTATGGCCCCATTGCACATTGTGAAAGCGGGTATTGTGAGCTAATGTCAGGTCTTGAACGACATCATGGAGCCACTGTCCCAATCCTGGGACCTTATACATCCAGGTAAGTGAACAATAAATGTCTTTATGAGTTTAAGCCAATGTTAATCCAGTTCTAGGCCTCCTTCAATTAAACACACTCTTGATATAAATCGCATCATCAATATCTTCCCTGAGCATAGCATTTCACTCTTCAGAATACTTTTCTATCCATTACTTCATTTAATCCTGCCAATGATCCTGGGAAGAGATGGTGCAACTACTGTAAACCCTTATTTTACAAACATAGCAACTAAGACTTAAAAAGAATGAGTCTTGTATTTTATAAAAAGAACCAGGACCGAAACTGATTCAAGATTCATTGTCAAGTGTGGCAAATTATTGGTCCATGAGCCAAATATACATCTGGCAGACTGAGAATTTTTTTTTTTCATTTTTAAATGGCTGGATAAAAATTGAAAGGACAATAATATTTTGCCATACGTGAAATTTGAATTTTAATGTCCATAAGTAAAGTTTAATTGGAATCGAGCCATGTGTATTCATTTACGTATCGTCTACCATTGCTGAGTCGGGTCGTTGTGATGGACTGTGTGACCCACAACGCCTAAAATATTTACTAGCTGGCCTTTTACAGAAAAAAACACGCTGACCCCTGTGTTATTCCTATCACGGACACTCAAGGAAACCATTGTTCCAATCAAAACCTGGAAGAGTCATTAGGACACCATATTTCACACACTAGCGGAGTGATCTGAGGTTGGGTTTGCTGTCATTTTTTTCATCATCTGGATTGAGCCTACTGACAGCTTCATAAACCCCAGGCTGCCCAGAGAGGCGCAGGGCAACATCTTGACTAGCTGCTAATTAATCAGTCTGGCTTAAATTCTCCCTCAGTAAACACCAGGACACATCTGTTGGGAGCCATGTTTTGATGAAACAGTCCCTCGATCATAAAGAAAAAGTTGGCATCCCAGGCCTGCCACGCTGCAGAGGTTTTTCATCTCTGAGCGCGGCCATCCCATGCGTGGGAATGAATCATGCGAAATCTGGTGCAAAGTGGGCAGAAGACAAGATGCTGGGCAACCGCGTCATGCAAACCAAGACTCTGCAAACCAGAAAGCGCAGCTGTAAAACAAACACGTCGCCGTATGTCCTAGTTGTCTTCTTGTTTTGATCTGTGTAACATCATACTGTTTAATGAACGATATATTTCACTGGATGAGAAATTATACGGACGAGCATTTAAAACAGTACTTAGTACATACTTTGTTGAACCTGAAATGCCACGGATCAGGAGGAAGAATACTTTTAAACCATTTAATTATTAAAATGGATTTTTTAGAAGTATGCATCTTTAACACAAATGCGAGGCGTCCGCAATGCACTAAAATTCATCTGAAAATGCATTTTTTCCTCATTTTTGTGGCTTTGGTTTAAACCACTTCATAGAAATATGCCTTAAAAGACACAATGCCAGCTTTATTGCAGCCAACACGGTTATGCCAACATGGTTTTGCCCGTTAACAAATCTTTGCGTTGCTCTAAAGCAGAAACCACATGCTGGTTTGTAAAGATCCCTTTAAGAGTTTTACATTAAAATTATGCTCACCTTACTATCATTGCCTGGAGGCATGCGTTCTCTGTGATGACGGGTTCTTTTAGGGGCTTCTGAACTGCAGGCTCCCTGGCACCGGGGAACCCGGTGTTTTGAGGTTTTCTGCTCCCTCTGCTGCCCGGTCCCGCGGTAATTACCCGGCTCCCGGAGCCGGGCTGACATCCCGTGTTAGGAACACACAGGCGAAGAAGTAAACACAAGCAGCTGCGTTGATTCCAGCAGGAGCAGACCTAGCACAGGCTGAGGGAAAGTTCCTGAATCTGAAAGGAACAAACTCCAGGGGTGAGGGGGGTGTCAGGGGGTGGGGACAGCTCACCCAACATTCTAGCAAAGAACCTAAGGGCTACATGCAAGAGGCCCAACCTCTTGGATACAAAAGAAAATGGGTTGTAAAATGTGCAGACTTTAAAAATATAATGGCTGGAAATGTTCTTTCTTTCCTAGCCAAAACTTTATTTTAAGGACTGCACGTCCTCTGGAAGAACTGATAGGAATTTACTAGCTGTGTTACCAGGGAAGTGGATGGCTTGAAGATAGCATGAGAGAAAAGGGATCGCTGATCACTGCAAATACCTTTGCATCTTTTGAAACACATGCATGTATGATCTAGTCATTGAGTTTTCAAGATTACATAGTACACACCAAATACATGTTGTGAATAGACCAACGTTGCTAAAAGCACACAATGCAAGTTATGGCTTCTAATGAAATTCTTCACTTTCCCTCACTTAACAAATACCCTTTATGAGTTAGATGCTGACGATGCAAAAATAAGAGAAGGGGCTCCTGCCCTTGCAGAGCATTTGGGATGCATACCATGGGCAGAAAGTACAGTAGGAACAGAGGCAGGTGCCCAGGAAACACTGGAACATCTAGTCCCAAATGACTGTCACAGCCCCCGGCAGTCACCTGGAGACACCCCGTGTTCCCGGAACGTTGTTCTTATTCAACATTGGGGGTTCCTCTTTTAGGATCCGTTTACAAGCTGTGTCCGTTGTCTACCACCAGAACTGTGCTGTGTAACACAGAATCCCAGCAGCACACGAGGCGTATACACTGCTCATCTCTCAGGGGTGGGCAGAAAAGGCAACTCTGCTGGTCTTCCTAGACCCGTGGTCGGCAAACTGTGGCTCGCGAGCCACATGCGGCTCTTTGGCCTCTTGAGTGTGGCTCTTCCTAAGCCTTAGGAGCACCCTAATTAAGTTAATAACAATGCACCTACCTATATAGTTTAAGTTTAAAAAATTTGGCTCTCAAAAGAAATTTCAATCGTTGTACTGTTGATATTTGGCTCTGTTGACTAATGAGTTTGCCGACCACTATACCTAGACTCACCGGCATGTCTGAAGTGATAATGGAGGTGCGGGGGTGGTCAGCTGGCTCTCTGCTGATCGAGGCTGGCCTTGGCTGTGACCAGTGGAGCGCTCCTCTGCACCGTGTCAGGCTCTCATCCTTGGTCAGGCTAGCCCAAGCATATCCTCATCATAATGGCAGGAGTTTCAGAGAGAAAATGGAAACATGTTAGCCTCCTGGGTCACAGGTTCAAAAGCAGCACATCCTCACAGCCGCCGCCTCCCCCTGGCCAAGACAAGTCACGGTGCCCGTTCACATTAGAGGGGTGGGGAAACGGACACCACCTTTTTAGGAAGAGGATATACAAAGTCACATGCCAAGAGCATGGATGCAGAGAAGGGGTAAGAACTGAGCCCACCCTTGCAATTTACCAAGCCATACCAGAAGGGTAGTCTCTCAATGACCTTCCCTTGGTTTTTACCCACATCTTTCACTAGATTTATTTCAGATGGTTTGGTCTTTGCTCAAATGTCGAGTATGTTTCCCTCCACGTTCTGCGTGGATCAGGGTTCCGTATCTGAAAGAGGGGCCGCACACAAATGAGAGAAAAATGACACGAGATAATTTTGAAATATTGGGGGACCAGGCGGGCAAGTCCAGAAGGACTTCCACTGATGCTCAGGCCGCTCCAATCTTTTATTGAGCTTGGAGTAGCCTTAGGTAAGGAGATTTCAATGACACACAGATCAGCAGACAGTTTCCAGGAATGGGCAGAGTATCTGATTAGCTCATCGGTAGACAATTTCCAGGAATGGGCAGAGTATCTGATCAACAATAATCAACAAGGATCTACACAAATATCTAAGGAATTCAGTGAGCTAAGGTGGGGATAATGCTTTAGCTACCATTATATAGATCAGCCGTGGGCAAACTACGGCCCGCGGGCCGGATCCGGCCCGTTTGAAATGAATAAAACTAAAAAAAAAAAAAAAGACCGTACCCTTTTATGTAATGATGTTTACTTTGAATTTATATTAGTTCACACAAACACTCCATCCATGCTTTTGTTCCGGCCCTCCGGTCCAGTTTAAGAACCCATTGTGGCCCTCGAGTCAAAAAGTTTGCCCACCCCTGATCTAGATTAACTGGGTGGTGTCTAAATTAACTGGGTGGTGTACAGTCCTGACCTTTCCTAGGACTTTCAAAGGTTACTAGCTTTGGGGGTCTCTGTCTATACTCAGCTAGTAAAGACAGTGAATGGTTTCCTGCACTCAAATTTAAACCCATCCAGACATTTGCCAATACTGAATATAGGGATGCTATCTCATGCCTCTCTGGCCCTAGACAATGGCCAACACAGGACCTTATGAAGGGAGATGCCTACATGATATCTGTCGAATGAATGAACAAGTCCACTCACACATCATAAGAGTGTTTTGAGCAATAGCTGCATATTAGGGCATTCAGATAGTCTCCTCAGGTGGCCACTTGGATACTTTTGAATATGTATGTGCTCCTGTGTTTGTTTAAAAAAAAACTGATCCATACTATTAAGTCACATTCCTACTTTTCAACCTTGCGAAGCAGACACTTTATTACATTTACCTTACTTTTACCTTTTGTTTTTTTACTAAGATTTCTAAAATGTACTTTCCAATCTTTCACCCATTCGTTCTCAAATGGTGAGGTCATCCTACAAGTATGTTACTCCCTAACCCCACGTTGGGCATGTCATGCACTGATCTCCCATGGCTAGAGGACGACTGTGCAAAGGGTAACCACACCCACCTTACTGAACTATTCTGGGAAAATGTACACGAAGGATTCCATGAGGAATGGCCTGCAAATGCGCCCTTTGTGATCTTAATGCCTTGCATTTCTAGAGCTGACTTTCCCTCCTCGAGCCCCAAGCACTCCACATATGGTCAGCCAGGTCCAGTCCAAGTGTAAATTACGCCCCAGGAGTAAGTGAATTGCTTGGAGGAAGGCATTAACTCTTTCAGGTCACTGGGGTCCCACTTAAAGCACGGCAGGAGGCCAGTAATTTAGCAAATAGGACCCTGGTGGCCGGGAAGTGTACATGCAATATAAATGAGTCCCAGGGAGTAATTTATGAACTCGGAAAACCTGGTTTATTATCTCATCTATTCACACGGTATCCCAGTGCGGGAGAGAAAAAGCAAGAAGGGGAAAATAAGTGAGGCTGGGGATGCTAGAAATTTCCCAAGCTCCCATGGCTTGTCAGGGCCAGAGCACTAAATAGATGTTTTTCCTTCTTAAAAAGCCACAGATTGGCTTTTAGACAGCCAATGGACAGGATGTCATCACAAAGGCACAAGGATATGATGAGAGAGAGAGAGAGAGAGAGAGAGAGAGAGAGGGAGAGGCTCCAGTTGCCTAATCATGGACATGATTACCTCCTAATTAGTGGATCAGGATTTAGGGCCTCCGTTTTCTCTCTGGTAGAATGAGGATACTGGACTTGAAGCCTCAGGTCTCTTCCAGGTCTGGAATGTCATAATTCTAGAACTGGTACAACTCCTGTAAGCTGCGACTTTCGCCCAAGCTAGAACCAGCAAACCATAGCCAAGTCCTGTCTACCTTAGTATGGGCCACGAGCTAAGAATGGTTTTCACATTTTTTAATGTTGGGGGGGGGGGTCAAAAGAATAGTATTTCATGACAGGTGAAAATTAAAGAAAACTAAAATTTCATGTCCATAAATAAAGTTTTATGGGCGCACAGCCACATCCATGCATTTATATATCTATGGCTGCTTTTGCAATGCAAGGGTATAGCTCAGTGGTTATGACAGAGACTGTATGGCCTGCAAAGCCAAAAGCATGTACTGTTTGTGCAGAAAATGCTTGCCCTTCACAGATAGCTTGCCGATCCCAGATCTCAGCCTCTAGAACATCTGCATAGCAACAGAGTCTGGTGTTGTTTCCGCCTTACTGGATTAAAGTTTTCTTTCTGGGGGGGGGAAAAAAAAGGAGTCTCATAAAGTTATGTCAAAAACCAAACACAAAATGAATGGATAATTAGACAATCTGATCCTCATAGAAGAAACTGCTGGAAACCACTGATAAACCTAACATGTCAATGTCAGGATTGATTTCTCACGAGAAAACAATTGACTCCAAAAAAATGTGTCTCTTACTGCCACTTTGCAAAGAAGCCCTTGCAGTCCACCACCAGCCACCCCCTCTTCTCCCTCTTCCTCGGAGTGCTGAGGAGAGCGCATTTATCTTTTCCCTGTGAGTAATAGTATGACTGGTGAAAATGACTGCTAAAGAGCGAGCGAGCATGAAACAAATCCCTGCCCAATAAAGTGGTGACTTTGAAAAGGAAATTGCCCTGCCCAAGTGATGGATTCCGTTGCAGCCATCATGACCCAGGTGACGAGGGAGTCCAGGGACCCAGGTCCTGGCCCTTATCGGCAAAGCAGCTGCAAAGCCCCACTGGGAGGCGGGAGGGGCTCTGTGAATGGCACAGGCTGACCCACCACCCCACCTCCCTGCAGGCTGCAGAGACATTTTCTACCTCGCCTGGAACGCCCCCACGTGACCCACCCCTCTGCCTACCGACCCAAACAAGGCCTCATTTGAGTTCCAAATGCGGTAATATGGTAACAGGTACTCAAGGCTCCCAGCCCAGCCCTGTATTACTTTTTCTCGTTTTATGCGTGTGTTTTCTCTTCCCCAGGACCCAAAGGTCCTCAAGCACAGAGAGCACCCATCATTTAGACACCCTTCCGTTAGAGACCCACACCAAATTCCAGGGAAGACGAAGATAAGGGGAAATGGGAAATGAGTAAGGTTTTGACCCTTTTTTCTGAAGGAAGAGATGAAATGCTTGAACAAGGCTTGCTTCGCTCTTTCCGGTTCTCAGGCAGGGTTTCCAGATGAAGGGCTGTGGTCCGGGGACGATGTGCGTTGCTACTTTATCACAGGACCATCTACCTATTCAGAACAGAAATGCTGCTGCAGGCTGTTCTCTCTGGACTTCGCAGAGGGACACTTTCAAACCAAACATACTTTGGTTTCCTCAGGAAAAGAGGAGGCAGAGCCACGGGGCTACAGCGGTCCCAACTTTCAGCTTCTGGGGGCTTTGAGATTGTGATCCGGCCGTCCCCTGTCCCCACGACATCCAATACTTCCTTCCTGGCATCACTTTGGGAGAAACTTTGCTTTTCATTGTCTGTAAAGGCAGGGCTGAGCAGATGTTTGTCAATATCGATTACAGTCATTTAAATGTTGGGCTCTGTAGGCAGAGAGCTTGAACATTTCAGACCCTTTCCCCTTTATTGCAGCCACCGGAATGTTGTAAAAATGCAAATAAGTGTTCTTTCAGAACTAGCAATATTTGCTTTATCTCTACATTAACATTTCCATTTTCCTTTCTATTACTGTTTCAAGATCATTAGTAGTATTTCCAACAGAATTTACTATTTTGGAACAGTCAGTCCTAGAACCTATCAAAATAAGTGCATCTTTTTGTTTTGCTCTGGAAAAGAATCATAAAGTGATCATGGTCATTGAAAATAAAACAAGTTACTTGACACCTCAACTCTGTTGTTACATAGAACAACCTGGGGGACGTTTCAACATTTTAAAAATACCAGCCCCTGGGCTCCACTGCCCAAGAGATTCGCATTTAGTCCCAGAGGCTCAGAGCTAAGACATGGGTATATTTTGTCCTCTCCCCAGGGTTTTGCTGACCATGTGGAGACTAGTCCTGAGCAGCTCATACAGACCTTTATTAGAGTATTTCTCATTTCATCCTGCGCTCACTTGTGTACATGGCTTTCTCTCTTTACAGACGGTCAGCTTATGAAGAGCCGGGAGCTGTATCTTATTCATCCTGAGTCTTGTAAGAGACACAAGTGTGTTAAACTCCAAGTGCCTGCCATGGGGGCACAAATCCTAGGAAGTTTCTTAAGCAAAGATGGCCAGGCTCTGTGCCCGGTGACCGGACAATGTGGACATGGTGATTAGATAGCCCTGACCAAGGTCTGCTGAGCTTACAGGGTGTCCCATGACCCATAGGAGGCCTGACACAAAAGCTCAGTCCAACTCTAGCACCTGGTTAGTGCCCGGCAGGGCCAATTAGATCCTTCCACTACAGGCGTTTAAATGTGAGATCCACAGAGAGCTGAGCAGTTGGTAGCAGGAGCAGAAGCCAAGAGACACCCGGAGAAAAACAGCAAGAGAGAGAGGAGCTGGACCACCTGGCGGCTCAGCCTGTGAGGAGGGATCGGAGGCAGACTGCGCCTGCTGCTTAGGGGCAGCGAGATAACCCAGGCGCAGATCTGTATCCTGAATGACCTTCCAGTTCCTGAACTTCAATCCAGTTTTCGTGAGGCCTGGCCCGGTGGCCTTTCCGGAAGGCTTTTCGGAGACACGTGGCTGAGTGGTGGAGATTCCGGTCAGCCTTGCTTCCACAGCAAACTCCCGTTACTTGGGGTAAACTCGGGGCGCTCTGTTCTTTGCAGCCCCAAACAGCACAATCCGCAGGGGCTGGCTAGCACTTTGCCTGGCACAGAAGCAGCGCTAAGTCCCTGCAGGTGCTGGGATGGCATGACCATCCCCAGTGACAACCTTCCTGAAAACGAAAGCATTCGGGTTAGAACACTCATGAGTGTGGCCTCCGCCTTCCGAAAACCACGCTACACTCGGATAAATGGATTAAGCTCATTCCGCCCTCCCATTTCCAAATCCATCTACACTTCTGCCATGAATCTCTCCAAGGACACAGTGAGCATCCTCCTGTCAGCCACGGTGTGTTTGGAGGACTCGACTTCCATTCCACTGAGTCTGTAAACCACAGGAACGACGGCAAGAATGATTTCCCTCCCACACCAGCCTCACGGACAAACCTCCAGAGTAACTGGTCTTGGGCTTTCACGTTTAATAATATGTGATCTTCCCCCCACATAGTTCCCCTCCCCTATGGTCTGTATCAGCGACTTAAGGGTCATCTACTCCCCAACAACCGGATGAGCCATCAAAGAAGTCCGTGGATGTAAACTGAGCCTGCGTATGCCTTCCCTGGCTCCAGCCAATAAAGTCAAGGAGGTCCCTCTGAATCCAGGGCCAGTGGCTTCCGAAAGCTGGATTCTGCTTAGCAGAGACATACCTGGCATGGTCCATTATTTTACAGGTGGAGCTCACCTCGTGCCCTGTGTTAATGAAACCTGTTTGTGGGTAGAGCCGTGTGCAGGGTATAAGGACTTACCCTCCTCACGTCCTCTATTAAAGAAGGCTCTCGTTGTTTCTGGTGGCAAATAACCAACAACAGGCACGCCTACAGGGTCTCCTGGAGATTGGGGACGGGAGCTGGTCCCCACGCCTGGAGCGCAGCCCCCATGGGAGTGCCTGCTTAGGGGTGCCATCGACATTTTTTTGAAAATCTGGATAAAAGTAAGTTTAGCTCAGCCTCCCTGCCCTGTTCCCGATCAAGTGGTCTCGCGCCTCTGGAATTGGGATGTTGAATGTATGTGCCTACCCCGCGCCTGGTGTTAGGTTTCAACAGCATGAAATGGAGCCTAGGACGGAGGAGCCGGCCAGCCTCAGAAACCTCCTGCCTCGTCTGCCATGTAATACATGATATGCAAAGCCTCTGACTTCAGCCAGCAGATATTTGGAGACCGTGTTGGCCCCGTATGGGACTCAACTAATGTGTGTTTAGGTCGGAAAGCGAATCAGAGGAGCCACCGGAGGGCACGTCACGGAGTGAGCGCCCTATAAATGCATCCCCGCTCTCAGCGTCCCCTGGCAAACACTGGGCTCCCCTCGCTGGCTGCTCCACACCTCTGCTCGCCGCGCTCGGAGAACTCGGCCCGCAGCTCCTCTCCTTGCCACCGCCTTCTTCTGCCCCGCAGAGCAGCCAGAGGGCTAGGTACCGAGGAGGAAGGACAGCCTTCACAGGCGGGAGGATCGCTCAGGATAGCCCTCCACCCGACAGCGCGCCCTCCTTCCGCGCGGGACGAAGCCCGGCGCGCACGCCCCAGTCAAGTTCGGATTGCCCC
>NW_005364745.1:1563241-1564965 GCF_000412655.1 Myotis brandtii
CGGCTGGACCCCAGGGCAGGCGGCGGGATGGGAAAGAGGAAAGACACTAGAGGGAACCGAGGCGCAGGGCGACGAGGAGGGAGAGAAGTTGAACGCGAGAGAGGCCGGCCTTGCGAAGGGGCAAGTTGCTCTCCCACGTGAGCAAAGATCTGGTGCCCCCGGGGCCTGCGGACCCCGGAATGTTCGAGAGGGGCAGTTTCCCTCCCCGACTCGGCGGGGCGCTCTTCTGTCAAGTGCGCGGTTGGGGGTCATCTTTGGACCCGCTGCGATCAGAGAGCGTCCTCCCGGGACGTGCGTCTGCAGAGATATTGCTGGGAGTGAAACTTACTGATGATCTTGTTGGGTCTGAAGGTGCTGAGAACCTGAAGCAGGGAGCTCCCCTCCTCCGGGCGCGGGCGGGCTTACATTCTCGCCCTTTTCGGAACCCGGCGGCTTGAACGATGCTAATGCCTGCAACCCCGACTAACCACCCCGTCGAGGTTCGGAGAGGGTCTCCCTGGCCGGGTCAGGACTCGGGCCTCCACCTCAAACACACACTTGAACCTCCCCAAGGCCTCCGCCTGGCCGTCCAAGTGTTATTTTAACGGCCTCTTTCCTCCCGTGCTCTATGCCACTTTGCCCATGGCACGCCCTCCACTACCTTGCATCCCCTCGGGGCAGATTTCCTCGCGGTTTGATTTCCAGCCCCACCCGGTGAAAACGAACCCTCATCCCTGCAGGGAATGTCCTTTCTCTGGACCACCCCCACCCCCAGCCTTTTGGCGCCCCCCTAGTTTGGGCTGTGGAAAACCCGCCCGCAGAGCCGACGCGCGCGCCCCGGGGGGCGGGGGCTGCCCAACCCCATGCTCCCTACTTTCTGCTTATTGGCGGGACTATCACAGTCTTCCGGCCTCGGCCACGGATGTGTCAGAGCGCGCTCGGCTCCTCAGGAGTTTGAATCTACGCTCAAAGCATCCCAAGGGAGCGATGCGGCTTCCAAACTCACGCACAAACCTCTTCCCGCAAAACCCTCCAAGCGAGAGCCACTGCGCGCCCGCCCGGCCCGGCCAGGTCTCGCTCCCGCGGTTTCGCAACGCCTTCGCTTTGGCGGGGAGGGAGGGATGGAGACGCCTCTTCAACAAGTGTTAGGTGTCCGGGAAGCCCGCAGCGTCCTCACCCCCAACTCTCGCAAGGGGTTCAGGTGACCCCGAACCTGAAACCCGGCCTCGGGCCCTTTAACAGAAAGACCCCTCTCCAGACTGGCTCCAGAAAGCACCCCTCATTCTTTCCCTTCCCCCAGTCTTGGGCCCCAACGCGGGGAGAATAAGTCCTCTGACCGCCTGGGATGGACACGAGGCACAGTGCAGTAAAGCAATCAATCCATTTCGGCAACTTCTGTCCTCGCCCCAAAGGAAAGCCCCGCACCACCTCCCTTTTCTGTCCCTGAGATCTGGATCTTGAAGGCAAAGCCCAAAGACGCCTCCCCGCCTGCCAGGCGCAAGAAGGCGCGGAGGCTTTGGCGGCCAAGCTGTCCCCTGACTTGGGATGGACACGAGGCACAGTGCAGTAAAGCAATCAATCCATTTCGGCAACTTCTGTCCTCGCCCCAAAGGAAAGCCCCGCACCACCTCCCTTTTCTGTCCCTGAGATCTGGATCTTGAAGGCAAAGCCCAAAGACGCCTCCCCGCCTGCCAGGCGCAAGAAGGCGCGGAGGCTTTGGCGGCCAAGCTGTCCCCTGACTCTGG
>NW_005364745.1:1565380-1565686 GCF_000412655.1 Myotis brandtii
AAGACGGGGTGCGGAGGCACCCGGCGAGGCCGACTCGGGAGGAGAGCTTGGTGACCGCACGTGGCAGCTGGTTAAGCAACTCGCGCGCGTAGGAAAGGCGGCAGAAACGCGTCGGGCAGATGAGCTTTGAGAAAGTGATCGGGACAAACCGGGAAGCCGCGGCGGGCGGGGCAGAAGGGCGCAGAGAATACCTCCTTGTCGGCCGCTGTGTGTGCCCCGATCCCAGACCCCCACCCCCTCCGGGAACTAAAGAGCCGCTCTGGCCGGAGCCGGGCCCCGCGGCGCTCCGAGGGGAGAATTCGCCCT
>NW_005364745.1:1566364-1567768 GCF_000412655.1 Myotis brandtii
AGGCGCCCGGAGCTGCAGGTTGTCCGAGTGCCTGGTCCCTACCGACTCCTGGTCCCTCCCGACAGCTGCGTGGCGGCCCAACAGACGCCCGAGGGCTGGGAAGTGCGTTAGGCTCCGCAGCGGTGGGAGGCGGCTGCGGAATTCAGCGCTTCCCGGGGTGGCCCGCACCGGAACCCCGGCGGGAGCGCTGGGTGGGTGGGAGGAAGAAGGGGCGGCTGCTGGGAGGAGGCGGCGAGCCTGGGGATTCAGAGAGAGGACAGGCGCGCGGGTTTTTGCATCACCTGGAAACTGCCTGACTCTCTCCCCTGGAAAAAGTTCGGAGGTTTCCCTAGAATCCGTTTTATTTGGAGGAGAGGGGATATTCGACTTGAGAATTCCCTTAGAAACTGGAACACCGGCTTTGGGAAGACGCTGGGTAACACCGCACCCCGAGGTGCCGGCGTTCCCTCCCCACCTCCCGATTGGGTGGAGTTTGGCCCAGAGTTGACCAAGCCTTTTCCTGGCCCGACGGCGTTGCGTGGCCCTACTCTCTAGGGGTGTGAGGACTGTGAAGCCTAAAGGAGCCCCCTTCCAGAGCTGAGCTGAGCCCCCAACTCGTGGGCGCTGGTGGCCTAGGCCTTCCGAGGCCAGTGACTGTGATGGGGCGCGGGGAGCTCGAGACTCGTTTGGGAAGGGAAGGGATTGTAGACTCGAAATCGCGCAAAACTGCACAATTGAAAGTGTCCGGGTATATACATATACCACGAAGGATTAACATTTTCAAGACCAACGCCCTCCCTCCCTGTGCAAGCTGCAGCATGGGCTGCGTGCTTTACGCTCCCCTGGGCTTTCATGTAGTTGGTGGATGTGCATACCTTTAAGAGGGGGAACTCGTATTTTAAACCAGTGGATGCTGCGGGGAGTTACGTAACTTAACACAGTCCCACCCCGGCCCACAGTCTCCAAGTCTCTACTAACTCCTGGCTCCCACCACCAAACAGGTGCGATGACGTGTGGGCAGCCGGTGGGGTCGGAGGTGCCCCCAGCCTGCCGCCGCTCAGCTGGGCGCGGGATCCGGACCCCGGGCCCAGGGGCGCTGGATTTTATTCTAAAATAAAAGATCTGGCCGCTTATTTGGGCTGAGAGCCGGTTTGCCCGCAGCTGTCTGGAGAGACGGGCTGGGGCGGCGCAAAACAGCGTGGGGGCTTCCTGGTCGCCCCCAGAGAGTGGGGTGGGGGGCGGGCGTCCCGGCGTCCGCGAGGTGACGGGGTCCTGGTGTCGTCGTATCGGGACTGTGGGGGGGGCGGGGGGCAGCGGCCCTGGGCCACAATCAGACCCCGGGACGGGGTGTCGAAAGAGAAAGGCGGTTGCGTGCGGACCCCGAGAGAGTCGCTCGGGTCGCCCCTGGGACGGGGCGGGAGTGGG
>NW_005364745.1:1568041-1573205 GCF_000412655.1 Myotis brandtii
CGCACGCACCCCAGGCCAGCCGGGTGGCAGCATTACCTCCCGACTCGCGCAGGCGCTTCAGGCTGCTGCCCACAGGCCTAGTCTGTAGATGACACGTGCTGCTGGTTTGCCCAGGACAGAGGGTGTCACGTTTTACGCTGTGCATTTAGCATTCCGATGAACAGTATCTTCTAGACCACCGCCAACCACCGAAAACACAGTCCTCTCTCTCCCTCTCTCTCTCTCTCTCTCTCTCTCTCTCTCTCTCTCACACACACACACACACACACACACACACACACACACACGTTTGTTTTTTCCTTTCTTCCAAAGCCCTGGCCTGAAAGCAATTGCGTCTTCATCCTAAACCGCCCTGGCCAGGGAAGAGGCTGAGGTTTCACAAGCCAAACCCGCATCAGAGGAAACACAGGAGGGACGGGATTCCCGGAGCAAGATCTGGGCAGTGTCAGATCTGCTGGGGAAACGGCCTGTTCCGGAAAGACAGGGTAACGTGCTGGCTGGAACTGGCGGGAGCGCCGGAGCTCACCCCACACATGACAACGTTAACTCTTAAGAGGAGAAACCAGGTTATGCAAATTAGAAGGTACACCTGCGATGGCGCCTCTCACAGGTGTTTTAGAGGGCACTTTATTAGGGCGTCAGCTGTGGTTTAATTTACCCTCCACTCTTCAGAAGTGTATCTGCTGCCTGAAGCCAGGCATGCTACATTACAGGTCAGAGGTCATGGGGGGGCGGGGGTATGTAGGTAACAGGCATAACATTTGACACAATCCCCAAATAAAGCAATAGAGAGCTCTAGCCAGGAAGTCACCCTGGCTACTCCCCCTCCCATGAGCCCCCAGCTAGTTTGCACTTGAAATATTCTGTAGTCACAGGCACAGCAGAAGTGGCTCCACAAGTCAGCTGTGTGGTAAGAGGCCCCCAAACCCTGCAGCCTTGGGCTAAGAACAGCCTAGAACAGGGGTCCTCAAACTACGGCCCGCGGGCCACATGCGGCCCGCCGAAAACATTTATCCGGCCCGCCGGGTGTTTTTGCCGCCGCTGCCTGTCCTGCTTAGCAGCCGACTCGTCCCGGGCCCGCAGTGCGCATGTGTGGAATGTCTGAGGGACAGTGAATTGGCCTCCTGTTTAAAAAGTTTGAGGACCTCTGGCCTAGGAAATGTGATGTCTTTATTTTATGCTTCTTTACAACAATAAAAGCATATTCTGCCAGGCATCCCCAAAAAGCTCATTTTTCAAGGCAAATTAAGACTTCAAGAGTGACTTAGGTTAGAAAGAGGACATGCTTGATTCCTTGAAATTAAAGTAGCTGCTCCGAGAATTTCCATCACTTAGTTTTGCTGTAGAAACCTATTCTTAAGGGCTTTGGTCTCAAGCGCGAATTTCTGTCTTAGTCTCTATAAATGATTCTGCAATAGAACCTTAAATGTAAAATGCCCCTCAGGACGAGTGTCTTTCCAATAGTGCCCGTGTGAGCTACTCGGCTTTCCATTCATTCGCGTAGCTTAGGCCAGAGGACCAGAGACACAGTGGTAGACGATTGTTCTCTAACCAGGACGTGCAGGAGGGAACCGTGGCTGCCAGATGATGAAGCCCATTGACTCCTGGAGCCCTCAGTGGCATATCCGTGTCCTGACTACCTGGGCTTAGTTAGTGCCGGCGCCTGGTTCTGGCTCTGCTTCCGACGGACTCTGTGACTTAGGACACGTTACTTACTTGCTTGAGAACTCAATGAACGATTTCGTACTGTACAGTAAAGGGAGGCCTTTCCCCTCCCAAATGCCAGTGGCTATGAGTTTTGCCCCCTGGCCCTCATGCCCCTGCCCTGGCCTCCTTTGGGAAAAGTCTCATAAAAGACCCCTGCTCATTGGCATCGCTGGGGGAACTTGAATGACTATCGACACTGCGCCTCACCTGAGAGATTCTGACTTAATGGGTTTGGGGTGTGGCCTGGGCATCTGGGGATTTAGATCTTCCCCAGGTGAGTCTGATGTGCAGTCAGGGTTAGGATCACTATGACCTGCTAATACCCTAAGAAAACCTGTGCCTCTAAGATACCACCAGTCACAAAGCCAGGTAGCATTGTTCCTGCTGACAGGGGAGGAGGGGAGCCTGCTGTGGGGGGAGGGAGATGCCTTCCCTTTTCCAAAACGGATGTTGAGTCACAGTGGACAGGATTCTGACTACTCCACTTACATCCGAACCAGCAGAGCCCACCCAGGGCTGCTGTCTCTATGGGAAGACCCAGTAGGTCCTAGAGGAAACTTGCAGAGAAACTGGGCCGCCTTCTAAGCCAAACTGACTTCTTTCCAGGTACGTTCAATCCGGTAGCCAGCTGTCAGCGCAGGGAAAGCGGGGCCCTGACAGTGTGCAGGCTCTACGCACTCGACCGTGTCAGCACGCCCCTGTCACGGCGCTGACATTTATATCCTGCGCTGTACACTGTGCCACTGGTTAAGGCTTATGCAGAAAAGCACTAAGTCACTTGTTCCATTTGAAAATATAATGTGCCGTAAACCCTGGCCCCGCTTCCTTTCGAATGCAGTAACTTAGTGACGGAGCAAAGGCTCTTGGACGCTGCCACAGTCATTCTGTGCTGCGCAGAGGGGACTGGGCTGCGCCCCGTCCATGTACTCACCCCGGGGTTGCCTGTGTCCTGCTGGTCCCAGTGTCAGTGAAGCAGTCAGGATCCTATTCCGAGGATGAACTACCCAAGTAGAAATGATAAGTGGCTCACTTGCTTCCCTAGAGGTTGGCTACAAAGTAAATGGGCTGTGGCCACCCCCTATAGCAACTGGAACTTACCGAAACTCAAGGATTTGTGATTCTCCTTGTGGGGCATCCAAGACTCTTCCTTTAGCTATCTTTGTTCTTTTATTTTGCTTTTTGCCACTATCTTCTCCAAAGGTGACTAAGGCAGGCATGAGGAATCTAGAAGGTGGAACCCACAGGCGGCATAGCACTTTAGAGCTACAAGGAAGCCCAAAAAGGCAGACTGTCCAAGAGTCCCAGGATGGCAGGAGGCAGATCCGCTGAAGCTGGGGCCAGAGTGTCCCCAAACCACGGACATGCGCAGAGAGCATTTGGTTTTGCTATTGGGGGGAAACCCTTTATGTGGGAGGAAGGACTTCAACTATCGACTAAAACCATCTTGCACAGCTTGCGTGAATTTAGTAGTTAATCACAGTCACATACCAGGTCGCAGCTGTGGGCGACCCCTAAAGGTGTTTCACAGAAAAGGCATAAAGTGTATGTGGTTTTAAAAAGCTGTGATCTAATAGCATGATGCGTTTAAGAAAGAGTTCATGTGTGGCTGAATGTGCCAGGCACTGTCCTCGGTGCTGGGGGACCCTTGGTACATATAAAAGACAGAGTCCCTGCCCTCATGGGACATACTATCCAGTATGGAGGATGTGCGGTACGATTTGGTAGCATTGTAAACTGAGAGTAAATGGGAAAAACCCTGGACTGGTAAAGTGGGCTTTTTTTTGTGGGCCTGGAAGCCGCTAGAGGAAACATTGAGCATTGTTACACTGTAATTACAGGCCATCCACAGTTTGTTGTAATATAGTGGGATTATGCCCCCCCTGCTTGGTAGCAAGTCACAAAATTGCCTATAGGAACCATCTTCTAAATCAAGCTAGCAAGTAAACCACGATACAACTGAAATATAATTCACAATATTATTAGGCTAGAGTCTCTTCCTTCGTCTGTAGGAGGGCAGAGCAAGAAATCAGAGCATTTCAACAGCACAAGCTCAAGTCTCCCCATTCAGTTCAGACTATGGCTTGGATCCCAGCCTTGTCACTTACTCAGCTGTTACTTCACATCTCTTAAATCTCAGCTTCCTCATCGGTACAATAGGGGTAATATTAAGCCTGCCTCCTGGGGTGGCTGTGAAGGTTAAATGAGGTAATGCTGCGTAAAGCCCCAGAGATGAGGATTGTAGTTGCTGTTTGTCACCCTCCTGTTTCCAATGGCCCATCGCTGTGGCCCCAAGGAGCGCCTTTCCTCCCACCGGCCTCAGCCAAGACGCCACTCCAAACGGCGGAATTTCAAGCAGCGCAGCATAATTCGCAGAGTGAAAGCAGCGCAGGCCTTGGGGGGAGGCTATTTTGGGCCCCACCGTCATGGGGTTGGTCAGCACGTAGGCAGGTCAGCCTTGCCTGGGAGTCTGCCCCTGGGTCAGCTCCCCCCGGCTCTTCCCAGGTTTCCCTTCCCCCATCTTCTAAGCTCACATAGTTCCTATGGAATTTTTCCCATCAGATCCCCATAGTCATGTTGGGGAGACCCTCCTCCCCTACGGGGAGAAAGGAGCCAGGGCAAGCGAAGAGCTTTATGTGCAAGCGGTCTTGGGGCTGTGAGTTGGAAGCCACCTGTATTAAGAGACTGTGTTTCTGTTCTGAATGATCCCAGCTGGATATTTAATTTAAGATGTTTCCTAAACCCAGCAAAACGCTTTAGTGAACTTGAGTAAACGTTCCGCCCTTGGTTATCCAGCTAAGGATAACCAGCTGGTTAAATGGTAAGCTTTCAAATGGAATGTGATGGGATACAGAATAAATACACCATCCATCTATTGCTTCCTATAGCTATGGGGACTATATGAATGAGCGATACTGTAATAAGGTGACTATCTGAGCTAGAGAGGGGCTCTTGGGATCAAGAAATTGCATGTCAGAATGAGAAAAAAAATTTTTTTTAATAAAAACAGGGGCTGGGGGAAGAAATTGCATGTCAGACTTTTAGGAGTCACTGATTCCTCACTTGAGATCTGAGTCCAACATCTCACTCTGGCCCCAGGCTCAAGACCTATTTCAAACTGTGGCTGTTTAGAGAAATCTATTTCAGGCTTAATTTGAATTGGCCCGTCTTAGGACCATCGGCTGATCCAACAGCCAAAGAATTCTGCTCAAAGGTTCTACTTTTGCTGATATGAAAATAAAAGCTATCTGGCATGTTCCCCTTCCAACATCCCTTTCATCTTTGTTTATGTAGTACCAACCTTTATTCAGTTAAAACACTTGCTCTTTAATTAATCACTTGAGCTCCATCAAGAAGCAAGTATTAAGTATCTTTTGCACCAGGCCCTATGTGATATCTAAAGGCAAAACTGTGAACTTAAATAGCTTATGATCTAGTTGTAAACTATGGATGGCCAGAT
>NW_005364745.1:1573541-1595657 GCF_000412655.1 Myotis brandtii
CAGATGGGTGGGTGGGTGGGTGGGTGGGCAGGCGGTTGTCAGTCTGACAGATACCTTTGTCTGCCAGAGGTTTACGTTAGCTGCGGTCACGGTAAGAATTCCTAGCAACGAGGTCACTGGAGTTTGGAGATCATAGCAGGAAAGGATTGGGGGAGAGGGAGGATTTGAGCTGCACTTGAAAGACGGGTATTAGGAAGGGGAGGAAGAAGGAAAAGAGCACATTCCAGACCAAGGAGAAGCATGGGCAAATTTGTGGCCACCAGATGGGCAGGGGGTAGGTGGTGGATACAGGAAGAGGCCAGACCCGTCGCCAAGTACTGGGAACAGGTGGCGGGAAGTGGTGTGAAATTTAGGATATCTCCGTAGGTGATACCCAGATTATGAGATGCTGTGAAATCCAGGAAAAGAAGGTGCTTGCTCTGTTCTTTGATGGCCGTGGGCGCCCCTGGAGCTCCTGGCGCAGGCAGGCGGCAGCGAGTGGAATCTGGCTGCAACGCATGTCCCCCTGTGGAAGTTACACAGGTGGCCGGCTGCTCGAGAGTGGGGTCTACAGCACAGGCACAGTCTTCACTTTGAAATATGGTGCCTTGTGTTTCAAAGCTTCTAGGTAGAAGCACAATTGAGCCCACCTATCAGTTCTCAAGTAAGGGACTAGTGCAGGGGTCCTCAAACTACGGCCCGCGGGCCACGTGCAAATACAAATATTGTATTTGTTCCCGTTTTTTTACTTCAAAATAAGATATGTGCAGTGTGCATAGGAATTTGTTCATAGTTTTTTTTTTAAACTATAGTCCGGCCTTCCAACGGTCTGAGGGACAGTGAACTGGCCCCCTGTTTAAAAAGTTTGAGGACCCCTGGCCTAGTGCCTCTTAGTGGCCCACATGCTAACCCTGCTCTTAACAAATAGGTTTTATGTCTTGTCCTAAAATTGAGATGTTTGAGCCCCAGCAGACGAGAGGAGAGTAGTATCCCCATTTTGCAGATGAAGAAATGAGACCTAGAAAGTTGTTCAAGGTCACAAAATCAGGAGTGGTGAAGCCAGAATTCAACCCTCCAACTTCTAGCGCCAAAGCCGGTAATTTTGGCCTCACATAGACTGCTCCCATATCAGAAAACTAAGATAACACAAACACTGGTTTGTTAAAATTACATCCACTGCCCCGCCCGTGTGGCTCAGTTTTTTGAGCGTCGACCCATGCACCAAGAGGTCGCCGGTTTAATTCTCCGTCAGGGCACATGCCCGGGTTTCAGACTCGATTCCATTTCTATCTCTTTCTCCCTCTTCCTTCTTCTCTCCCTAAAATCAATAAAAACATAATTTTTTAAAAATCTCTACCCTTTAAAAAAAATACATTGACCAACACTGAAGCACAGATTCCCAGGAAAATCAAGCAAGCAAGCTAGTAAATCTCTGTTAGGCCCTTTCCACGATTTTGTTTGGGCTGCAGTGGGCCTGGGCTCATATTATTAATGGCTACTTCGCAGACCAGGTCAGCGTGTTTTAAGGAGAGAAACATGAATTTCTCTACGTTCTCCAGTAACACAGATGCCTTTGGCAATGAGAGAAGGCTCCCTAACTGTTCGGGACATAGCGAGGTCTCCTCAAATGCTGGCTAGGCTTACGCCTTTGGGAAGCTTCTGGAAGGTGCTTCTTCTCAGATCCCTCCTCCTCTGCCCAGGGAATGGGGAGTTCACATGGGAACATGCGCCAATGACTACCACAGGGGGAGCAGGAGTGGGTGTGCATGGGCAGTGAGGGTTGCCATGGAAAACAACTAGTGAGCTCGGTGGAGACAGAACCCACTTTTGTACGACTTTAATAACCGAAGTGGGGAGTCGTGGTTTTTAAGGTGTCAGCCTTTTTTTTGCTTTGTGAGCTTGCACCCAGGATGTTGTAAACTACTGATACGTCTAAGATGACTGCTGTAGCTTTTTATCATAAGTTCAGTTACTTGTACCCGATGTAATGTCCAGCCCGTTTGGGAACTGTATCTGGGCTTCACATATATTTTTGGAAAAACCTTGGTCCTGCAAATTTATCTTATTCAATTCCTAAAGAAATATTAAACTGCTCGGCCCAAATCAATTGACTTTTGGGTCAGAAAAGGGCCAAGTTCATTTTCAAGTCAAATACACATGTTAACATACATCCATGAAAACCACCATACTTGTAGACCTTAATTATAGGATGAATAGAGGGATGTGTGGATGGCCAGACAGGCAGATAAAGCACCAAGCCTCGGCAGAATGAAGACAGCACCACCTGCTTCAGTATTTCTTGGGTGATTCATCTGGGACCTTCCCTCATGAGTCCTCATGTGCCTTCACCAAGTCTCTTGTTAGCATTCTGCTTCATTTTTATTTTCCGAATCATTTGAGAATTAGTTCCAAGCAAACCATCAAGTAGCTCAGCGGGTACCTCCTAAGAATAGGGAGATTGTCTTATGGAACCACAATCCAGTTACCGGTCTCGGGGAATTTAACATCGATACGATACTGTTATCTAACAGATAGTCCATAGTGAATTTCCCCACTTTTGCCAATCGTGTCTTTTATAGTTGTTTTCTTAATCGGGGATCACATTTGATCGCCGTGTCTCTTTATTCTCCTTTATTCTAGAATAGCCCCCAAGCCTTTTTTTCTCATGACACTGACATTTTTTAGAAGTCCAGCTGTCTTGCCTGCTGCCCTGTAGACTTCCCTTCCGTTTGGATTTGTGAAGGTTGCAGGTGATTAGAGTGAGTCAACCTCAGGATGCCGAGCTCTGGCCTCGGCTTGTCCCCAGGAGCCACGCGAGCCTGATTGTCCTTCCCTGCACCTTCAGTGTTACCCTGGTCCCTGCCTCCCCGTAGAAGGAGTGAGGTGGGGGAGAAGCACAGCTCTCCCAGTGAGCAAGAGGGCGATTGAGAAAGGGGGGCCGGCTGCAGGGGTGTCTGCAGGCAGGCCAGTTCTGGGAGAGACAGCACGTGTGCAAGTTTGAGGATCTGGACATTGACTCTCTTAAAACAACCGACGAGCACTCTGGAAAGTGTTCCTGTGTCCCCAGAGTGGGGCCAGCCTCAGTCCCAAGGCACAGATCTGAGCCAGAGGGCACACAATTATTCTTCATGGACCGAGCAATCAGCTGATGCCTGTAAGGTTCATGTTCGGGCACTTCTAGAAACACAGAAGACACAGCACAGACTCCCAAGACAGGCCTGCTCCTCTGCCCACAGAACACAGACCACCATGCCGGGGCCCAGGCCTCTCCCGGGGAGCAGCAGGACCAGTGTCTCATCCCCTTCGGGGAAATCTCGCCTTGTCTACAGCCGGTGGAGCGCCGTTGCCTCTGTGTAGGCATCACTAAGGAATAACCACAGACGTGATGACCACGTGCACTTACCTCACACCGTGTGTCCGGTGCTTTTAGGCACTGAGCTGAAGCCTTTTCTTCCATTCTGGGGAAGGGGTGGCTGTCCCCGTTTTAAGGGGCGACTGGGACTCTGTGTGGTTAAGCAGCTTAGCCCGACTCTGGACCCAGGGCAGCCCGAGCCCAGCACTGGCTCTTGTGACCATGTCACAAGATCGCGTCCCGCCAGCCCAGGACACGGCAACACAGCGACACCGCGACACCGCGCCGGAACTCTCTGGCTACGACAGAAAGTCAGCAAGGAGAAAAGCCAGGCTCTGGGGTTTTGTGAAGGGGGACATTTCTGAATGAAACTTAGACCTGATTACATGAAGGGTCAAGAGATTCATTCCAATAAATGTGTTCACTGGGTGAAGGGGAGGAAGTCCTTCCCCACGCCTGACCACAGGGTCTACCTCACAGGCTCAGATGATGGAGAACACTTTTCTCTCCCGGCCTTGCTTTTCCTTTCTTCTTCTCTTCATCCCTCCTCTTCTTGCCCAGGTCCCCCAGGCCTCTTCCCCACAGCTCAGCTGGCCCTGGGAAGGGCTGGGGGTCCCCGGGAATCCTGGGCCTCTCGGCCACAGGCAGGCTCGGGTGCCATTGCTTCTGGGTTCCATTGGGGTTTCCCTCTGGTGACCCCACAGGGGTTATTTTCCCCAGCGGCTTGCTGTGCACTTCCTCTCATCGGGTCACTTTCTCGCCCTTCCCCGCGAAGGTTATTCCAAGGGCAGCAGCCGAGCCGAGCCATGGTGCGCACTCGTTAGCATGCGGCGTTCATTGCTGACTGCAAGTGCTTTTTGCTCACACCAGGTGTGCGTGGATTAGCTAACAAATGGACACCCTGTTGGCTGTTTTCCTGATTTAAAAGCAGGAGAAAGGACATCTTCCCCCCAGGGGAGCCAGGCTCTATTACTGTAAAATTATTAGCATCACTAAAAATCAAAGTATGGACACAGGTGGAAATCAGAGCAGGGTAATTAGAATCTGAGGAACAAAATGGATATAGTCTGTCTGCCTGAGTGAGGGTTGGTTTTTGTGTGTGTGTCGGGGGGGGGGGGGTTGTTTTTTGGCTGTTGGTATTCATGCAGCAATTTCCATTATAATTCGGACAAGTTTTCTTAGTTAAGTGGTAGGATTAAAAAAATTCAAGATACAGTCTAACAAATAAGTGTGTGCACTATTGGTCCAAGGAGGTGGAGATGGGAAAGAAAATGACGTTTTGGTGGGCAAAGCGGCTGTTAAAAGTGTACCCCGGGCCCCAGTTTCTATTTCTGAAATGGTTTGCAATCTAGTGGATCTTTTTCTTCTGCCTTGAGAGGATCCAGAAATGCAGTTTTAAAACAACAAAACACGGGTGTTTTTACAACGCAAATAGTTTTCAAATAAACCCGTGTCATTATGCCTTATTGTCAACAAACGATGGGTTGTGGAGAGCTGCACTGGTAGCTCTGGCAGTGGCCACAGTGGCTTCGTAGACTGCTCTGTGGGTGACTGTTCTTAGCAAGTAGGTGCTGGGGGGACCCTCGTGAAGTTAGCCCAAGAGGATGGTGCTCCATCCGAAACAGGAGCGCGGGGACGCTCGTTACATAATGTGAGACGCACCGCACTCCAGGGCTTAGTGACTGACGGACTATTTTTTTAAATTAGCTTAAATAAATGGCCAAATGAACACTTTTAAATAATAGCAGACGACAGAACTTGGTGGGATTTTTCAGGAAACTGGAACATTCTCAGGGACTAACATGACACATTTCAGAGGTCGATGAAGGTCAAATGAGGACTAGGGTCGGCCGTGTCCAGGACAAGCTGTGGGGCTCTCGCGATCCATTCGGTGGCTCCGGCCTCGGGGACAGGAGCTGAGTCTGACCCACACATGCTTCAAGTAGCAAAATCAGAGATGAAGAAGACAGATGTTAAGAAAGTGGCAAGTGTCCTGTTTGGCTTTTGGATGCTGGAGACTGAAGGATGGCGGTATAGGCTGTCCTCTCGGGGGTCAGATGGAGACTGAGGTGGAGGGGTGTCTCCCACTAGAATCTGGGGGTTTTGAGGCTCAAATACAGGACCCGTTCTACACATTTCCTCACCTCGCCTGAACAGGGCACAGGAAGAGGGCTTTGTGTGTTGACAGGCGCTTGGTGGTGATTATTTCAAATGTAACTGTAGAGCCAAGAGGTAAACTGAAAAGGTTGAGAATTAGAACCTGTAATACTTCCTGTGCGGTTTCCCGGCCCCTCGATAGTGGAATGCTGGGGGACATCCCCGAGGTGGCCCCTCCCTGACAGAGGTGACCAAAAACCAGGGTTGGGCAGCACTGTCCACCAAGACTCTGTCCACGTCTTCGGCTTTTAGGCCTGGGAGGGGCCCAGAGGGTATGGTTGACCTGACCGGGCTTGAGTGACTAGTCCAAGGTCACGAGGCTGGGCAGGGCTGACCCAGACTGGCATCCCGGGCTCCGTCCTCTCCGGCTCTGCCGCAAGAGCCCGCACTTGGTGCCAGGGTGCGTTTGAGGAGCTTCCGGAGACGGGGCCGCTGTGTCTGAATCGGCCGCTGCCCTTGGCTGCCGGCTTTCCGGTTTCACCTGGGCCGCCGCCAGCTCTGCCTGCGACCAAGGCGCAGGAGCCAGGACCTGGGAGAGAGGCCCCTGAGGCCACGCTCTCCCTCCTTGGGGACAGGGTGCTGAGCTCCGCGGGCGAGGCAGCCTAATATTAGAATTCATACTGAGTCTTCAACAGAAGGTGCATTTCTCACTTCCTGCTCCGAATGTGGTGGCTGACCATGCGCAGGTGGGGTTAACTGCTTGGCTTTTGGATGCTGGAGACTGAAGGATGGTGGCATAGGATGCCCTCTCCGTTCGAAAGCTTCATGGTAGTCAGAGCTTTACCTAGGAACAAACAGGCATCATGCAGAACTACAACGAGTTTGAGCTTTGAAACCAAATCAACTGGGTCCACATTTACGAGGCCTGTGGCCCTGGGCAAATGCTGATCTTCGCTGAGCCACACTTTCCCGGTCGGTAAAGTGGAGAGAATATTCAGCCCCTACTTTAGCCTTGCAGAGGTGTGGCTGGGTTTAAAGTTAGCTCTGTGTGAAAGTCGGCATCCATCCCACCTTTATATTGGTAAGGTGTTTTTTTTAAGTGCATCAAGGAAGCTGTTTTTTAAAATATAGAATGAAATGTTGTCATGTGAGGAATTATAAAAGACCCCACTAGGTAGTTCTGATAATATCTCTATAGTAGTGAAAGAAGCTCATGTTTGTACCTGAAGGAAAAAATAGCTAATCTAAAGAATGGTGTGAGCCCGGCTGGTGTGGCTCAATGGTTGAGCGCTGACCTATGGACCAGAAGGGCACATGCCCAGATTGCAAGCTCGATCCCCAGTGTGGGGCATGCAGGAGGCAGCCGATCAATGACTCTTATCATTGATGTTTCTGTCTCTCCCTCTCCCTTCCTCTCGGAAATCAATAAAAAAGTATTTTTTTTAAATGAATGACATTAGTTGGGAATTTTCTTGAGAGGTTATAGGAATCTTATACTGATCTTTTCATATAAGCATGCATGTGTTTACATATACATATATGTATGATTGTCTATCTATAGAACTACATATATAATGTACATATATAGTGTATATATACATATTAGTACATATGTGTATATGTATATGTAGAGAGAACTATTTTTCATATACTTGGTCTACAGAGCAAGGTGGACTTTACCTGGGTACAGGTAGGCAGAGAATGTTAGGTTAAATGTCCCCCACTTGGGGGTTCCCACTTGCTTCCTGTCTGTGGGCAGCCTCTAGGGGAGCCTCTCAAATGAGCAGGGGCTGCCCAGCACCTCCGCAGCCCCGCACAGCACACCCAGGGGCTAGCCCAACCAGCGCCAGGCACTACCTGGCGTGCGGGCATCTGGACGCAGGTTCCAGACCCTCTCACCTCCGTGGCCTTGTGTGGGCAGTAGCTCGCCCTGTGGTCCTCAGTGCGCCAACCCTTGCCCGGGCGCAACATGGATGCCGGGCGCTTTGGAAGTACAGAGGCCAGTCCTCCCTGGAGCAAGCCACACCCGGGCCTGAGGCCCTGAGCCCCAGTGGCCCAAGCTGGCTCAGAAGATGGCTCCTGCTTCCTGGGTCCCCTGAGTCCCCTTCCACCTGGCCAAGGGTCATCCCCTCGCGCTGTAGACAGCTTTGCGCAGCCTCTCTTGTGGGCCCACGGCTTGAAGACAGGCTGAAGGCCGGCCTAGCCCCAGCCTGGCGGGGTGAGAGGGGGACAGCTCTGCAAACATGAAATGACCCCTATGATTGAAACCCAGCTCGCCTGTCCTGTTGTTAAGAGCCATCTGGCACTCAGGAGGCACTCTGTCCAGCCGAGGCCGGCCTCCGCAAGGCAGCGTTTGAGTTCTGTACTTTCAGCGTGGCTGCTGCAGGGAATACTCTGAGGCCTCACCGCTGTTCCTGCAAAAACTCAATTAACTTTAATAGTCACTCTCCCAGCCCCTGGTTCCCGAGGGGACGTATTTTCCTCCATGATCAAGGGAGGCAGAGTGTGCTCTGAGCGGCTTCTTCTGGGAGTCGTGCCCCCCGCACAAGGTCCCGGGTGTTTAAATAACTGTGTATACAAAGGGCACATCCACGTGGAAATATTTTAAACAGGACGATGCCAGGATATTCGGTTGCAAACTGAAAAATGACTTAAATGCATTTGGGTATTTTGATTTTTCAGCAACTTGAGCTTTTATTTATTTTAAATATTTTTTATTGATTTCAGAGAGGGAGAGGGAGAGATAGAAACATCAATGATGAGAGAGGATCATTGATTGGCTGCCTCCTGCACGGCCCTCACTGGGGATCAAGCCCATAACCCGGGCATGTGCCCTTGACCGGAATCGAACTTGGGACCCTTCAGTCCACAGGCTGACGCTCTATCCACTGAGCCAAACCAGCCAGGGCAAAAACTTGAGATTTTAGATGGACTTGTTTTCCAACCAAGATCTCTCCCCCAAGTTGGTCTGGGAAGTGAGCAAGTGTTTTGTTGTTTTTTGTGGGTTGTTTTTTTTTTTTTAAATTGTCCTCTTTTGTGGTTTGCAGGTATTTTACTATCAAAGTTAATACTAATGAGGGCCATTTGTGTAGCTGACAGTCTGCCAAGCCCTTTATAGCATAAAGAACAAAATGATATGACATTAAGTCTTAATGTAGGGAACCAATCCAAACCCCAGTGCCTTTCTTCCCCTCGGCTGGGTGAATTCCTGGAACACTGAGGCAGCTTTGGGCTTCCGGCATTCGCCTGCCCGGACCAGGTTTAAGGCCTCAGCAGGATGTTCGAGGACAGGCTCAGTGAGGTGCATGGCTCCTGGCACCCCCAGATACCTAGCGCTGAGGCCGCTCTATGAATGAACTCAGTCAGCATCACAGGGCCCGGAATTGGGAATTTAGTGGAAGGGACAGGATTATTTGCTCTGTGGTTTAGAAAATATAATGTTGCCCTTTTCTGGTTTCCAAAATATATATCCTTATAAAACTTTCAGCATAAATATTTATTTATTTTTTTTGCTCTATTTTTCAATAAGAAGAAAGGGGAGGAGGAGAACTCTTCAGCTCAATAAGAGTCACCTATGGCCTGAACTTGGGACTTAAATAAATATTTCCACAATGACAACAAGTATGAGGGAGGTTTTCCCACAGAAAGGAGAAGGTTTTATTAACTACACCCCTCGGTTGAACACATCGAACATTTCTCATCTGCTTCCCAGTGCCAGGAGGCCTTTGAATTCAGGGTACCCCTCACCCAAAAGCCTACATGGTTGGTGCATTTACCCTGCCACTTGCATCATCCCCAAAAGGCCAAGTGGCACTTGAAATAGGGAAAAGGGCCCTGGCCAGGGCAGCTCAGTGGGTTGAGTGTTGGCCATGCACCTAGCGGTCACTGATTTGTCCCCAGGCAGGGCACATGCCCAGTTTCGGGCTTAATCTCCAGTTGGGGGGCATGCAGGAGGCGGCTGATTGTTGTTTATCTCTCTCCCTCTCCCTTCCTCTCTCTCTAAAATCAATAAAAACATATTTTTTAAAAGATAAAAGGACTAAACAGCCTCATAATGAAGTATAAGTATGTCCCAAACATTATGGAAGAATGCTTATACTAAAAATCTATCCCCTATTTATCTGAAACTCACGTTTAACTAAGTGTTCTGTGTTTTGTCTGGCGAGCAAAGCCGATGGAAGAAGGCATGCGGTCAAAATGTCTTAAAAAGGAGGGAACATGTTTGTCAGGAACTTTGAAAGTATCTGGTAATAAATAAGAACATTATAAATGCTGATTCAAATCATTATTATAACCCTAGTCACATAAAATTGTAATTTATCATGTTATATAAAGTAATGAGTCTCTAAACCAGTGTAGGTTGAACTTTAGTAAATCCAATGTTTCCCCATTAGTTTATGTTAGAATTTTAGTAATGTTTCATCCTCATTTATAATTAATCTTCAGTTGATTCTGAACCGATTTTAACTTCCTGTGTTCCCAGGTTTTTAAGTTAATGATCTATTCGGGAATTCAACAAAGAGTCTGTTTTGCAATTGGAAGACTTTTCTTGATTAATCGCCCCGAATACAGCAGTTTTAGAAGTTCAAGCACAGATGCCTGAAACTGAGCACACCTAATTTCCCCTTTTATAGCTTATAACTAAAAAAAAAAATCATAAACAGCATAAGCAGCTCATTTTTCAAAATAAGTCGTTCATTTCTCTAAATTAGAGAGATTCAAAGTTTTGTTTTAAGAAATAAGAAAGCTTCTATGGAAGTGCAGTTAGAAAGTGTCCGAGGAAGTGGCCAGCCCAGCACCCTCTCCCTCCTCAGTCCTGCTGGGGAAACCGGAACTCGGAACTCGGGGCGGGAGTCCTTGCTGAACTCTGAACTCAGGATGAGGTGGGCATGAGCCCTAAGGCTGGAAAGCTGCAGGAGGCTGGCCTGGGGGGCGGGGGCGGGGGCGGGCGGAGAGGTCCGCTTGGAGATGGTTATTCAGCTTGGCTCTCAGGTGGAAAATGCCTGTGAGGCGGGCTGTTGGTGTTGGAGCCTTTCATTTCATGGCGGTGTGGTTCGCAGCAGAAGCCCGAGTGCCCCCTGGAAAGATGGGCTCTTTCTGTCCCTCTTCATGTGAACGAGTTCACTCCCAAAGTATTGAGGGCCTCCAGCGGAGAGGTCCGCTTGGAGATGGTTATTCAGCTTGGCTCTCAGGTGGAAAATGCCTGTGAGGCGGGCTGTTGGTGTTGGAGCCTTTCATTTCATGGCGGTGTGGTTCGCAGCAGAAGCCCGAGTGCCCCCTGGAAAGATGGGCTCTTTCTGTCCCTCTTCATGTGAACGAGTTCACTCCCAAAGTATTGAGGGCCTCCAGGGACCAGATGCTGTTTCAGGCCTCGGGGCCCATTGGTGAGCCAGCAAGCAGAGGCCCCTGCCTGCTGGGGTTCGCATCTGTCAGAACAGACATGGGGTGAGTCGTCCCGGGTGATGGCGAGCAGTGGGGTTAGGAGGGTCTGGATCGGGGCTTGGGGGAGATTGCGTTCTAAATAGGAGGTCAGGGTGGGACTTGGTGGGGGGCCATTTGATAAAGGAGTTGAAGGGGACGTGGGAAGGGAGCCACAGGTGCTCTGAGGAACAGGCAGAGAGAAAACAGCCCAAGCTCTGCTCGTGTCTGGTTTATGGTTCTCAACCCACACGATTTTGTCACCAGGAGACATTTGGCCGTGTCTGGAGGCACTTTTGTCTGACACTGAAGGGGGGGAGGGGGGCATGCTACTGGCATCTAGTGGATAGAGACCAGAGATGCAGTTAAATATCCTACTATGCACCGGACAGCCCCCAACAGCCAAGAATGAATGATTTGGCCCAAAATGCCAGTAGTACTGAGGCTGAGAAACCCTGTGTTCAAGGGACAGTGAGGAGGCCAGGGATGCTGGAGGGAGGCTGGGAGGAGAAGGTGAGGTCGGAGGGAGCAAGGGCTGGGGGGGAGGCAGTGCTGGGTTAGGTAGGACCTCAGGCCCTTGTGGACTTTGGCTTTTCCCCCCAAGAGAAATGGGGAGCCATTGGAGGGTGTGGAGCAGAGCAGGGGTTGAGCAGCATGGACAGTTTTAAGGGTGCTGCTCTGGCTACGGGTGGAAAATGGATGGGAGGAGGGTAAGGTTGGGATGAGGGAGTCATCCTGGCAGGAGATGAGATGGGGCATAGGCCAGGGCGGAGTAGCTTCGGGACTTCTGGGCAGCAGAACCGTCCCGTGCCAAATTTTAGACATCGGGCACCGAGGTGCTCTGGGGATGTCACACGATCCCACTCTGTTCATTACTATAGTTCATATGTAATATAATGTATATATATAGTCTATAGATGGATAGATAGACAGATGGATAGACAGACAGACAGATGGATAGACATATGGATAGCTAGATAAATGGCTGTGGTTAAGTCATGTCAGCTGGATTTTGTTTTACACAATAGGATACCCGATACCTGTCTTAACAATCAGTTCATGACAGAACAATTGGACGTAGGTAGGCACAGTGTAATCCTTCCCTGCTCTAACACAGTCTTGGAAAAAACATTCGCTCTTGCTAACAACTCCTTTGTGGTATATTTCGTTAAGGCACGTATAACCCTAAACAGACTAAATCGCCTGAAAATGAGATGAGGGGAGCACAAAAGGTCTGGTACCTAGTAAACGGGCTTTCAAATTACTCTCCTCTTTCAGAAATGTATTAAGTTGTTTAAATGGTTCATCCTCTCTCACTTGACTAGGGAAAGCAAATGCCGAAACACAGCAGAAAACACCAAGAGAGAGCGAATTCCTGCTTCTACCCAAAGGTCTCAGACATTGTAGCAGGGACCCCTCATTCCTCCATGCGATGGACGTCCCTAAGGCGCACAGGCCTTGTCCTGTTTTAACCAAAGACAGTGGGAGTCACGTGACAGCCTGCAGCAGCGGCTGGACCCACCTGGGGGTCACACTCCACCTGTGCACACACCGCCTCTCCTTCTACTTACGGCCAACACAGTTCATTGTCATCTTGCAGAATTACCATATTTTTTTTTTAATCTCATGCTGCTGCAAGAAAGTGGTAAATTAGCCTCTTAGTGAAAAGTAATCTGTTCTGCAATCTCTTAGTGTTTTTTTCAGGAAGTTTTAAAATAGACTTGCCTTCAGGAGCTTTTCATTTGTCCCATCAGAAAGACTCTGGCCCCTCCACCGCGCAGAGGTGTTAAGTCGGGGAGATTTCAGGGAGGAGCACTGGGTAGTAGCCATGTTGGGAGACCTCCCATCCAAAAAATCCTTTGTTCAGGATTTCCATGGATCGCCTACATCAGAATCCCCCCAGGGCTTGGAAAAGCTGCAGACTCCTGGCCCCCTCCCACACCCACCCCTAAGGGTAGGAATCTGCCTTTCGGGTGAGCGTTTTGGGCTCATTCTCAGTGTGGGCGATCCACTACTCTAGGCTATGTTTTCAGTCAAGAAAACCGGCTCTGAGGACCAGCCTGCTCACAGCAACATGTTGAAAATGGACATGTTCTTCCAATGAAAACCATGCCTCTAAGGATGTTTTCTACAAGGAAGTGTGTCACCCACGGCTCAGTCTCTCTCAACAGAACTGTTTCCTCCTTCGGAGTGTTGGCGGGTGCCCGTCAGCTCTGTTCCGGGGGGAACAGGGGTCACTTCGCTGGCTGGGCTGCTGGCTTTGCTGTGCGTCCCGTCCTGGCGGAGTTTAGGTGGCACTTTGGCCTAGAAGACGGCTGGCAATGATCATTGTCGTTGTCTCACGTTTTCTCTTTTCTCTTTTCTCGTTGAACAGCCAATATGCCAGAGGATTATCCCGACCAGTTTGACGACGTCATGGATTTTATTCAGGCCACCATTAAAAGACTGAAAAGGTCCCCGGACAAACAAATGGCCGTGCTGCCTAGAAGGGAGCGTAATCGGCAGGCCGCCGCCGCCCACCCAGAGAACCCCAGAGGGAAGGGCCGGCGGGGCCCGAGGGGCAAAAACCGGGGTTGCGTCCTAACCTCCATCCACCTGAATGTCACGGACTTGGGTCTGGGCTACGAAACCAAGGAGGAACTGATCTTCCGGTACTGCAGCGGCTCCTGTGAGGCCGCCGAGACGATGTACGACAAAATATTAAAGAACTTGTCCAGAAGCAGGAGGCTGGTGAGTGACAAGGTAGGGCAGGCCTGCTGCAGGCCCATCGCCTTCGACGACGACCTGTCGTTTCTAGATGATAACCTGGTTTACCATATTCTAAGGAAGCATTCCGCGAAAAGGTGTGGATGTATCTGACTCCGGCTCCAGAGACCGCTGTGTATTGCATTCCTGCTGCGGTGCAAAGAAAGGGACCAAGGTTCCCAGGAAATGTTTGCCCGGAATGGAAGATGAGGACCAAGCTGGAGGAGGAGGAGGAGGAGGAGGAGGAGGAGGAGAGCCATGTGGGAGCCTGGGACAGAGAGATCCAGCTACACAGACCTGGACAGGAGAGAGGAAACAGCGTCTGGATTCTCCCGGACAACAGCCGATGCCACCAGAAGCCCAGGGCTGGTGTCCCTGGGGGAGGGGTTGCCATGGTTTCATCTGATGCAGCCCGCCGGCACCAGCCCACCAGTCCACCAGTCACGGGCACAGTTGCGGATGCACTTGAAACTAAACCAGTGTGTCTCCTGTGGTTTGTTTTCACACATCTGGAGACACCGGGGAAACGGAATCCTGGTGTCATTCCTTGTCATTACGTTTTACTGCTGAAAGCAAGGAAGGTTTATTTTTCTGTCACTCAGTGGAGACATACCCCGGAAAGGAGGGGGGTGGCGGGGAAGCAAAGACACAGAGACAGTAACCTTTGCATCTGAAAGTTGAGGCCTGAGGTTTACTACCACCAGCGTGTAGGGAACGGCTGGCTGGTGATTCATTTTGAACTTGGTGTGTGGGGTGGGAAGAAGTTGGCTAGGAACCAAAAAGGCTGTCCTCAAGACTAAAAACCAACCTGAAAGTGTTTCCTTTAAGGCCTTGGAAACAGGAAACCGGTTGCGGTTCTCGGCAGCATTCTTGCAGGAGAGCGAGCGGGGAGGCCCCCGCCTCCCAGGGGCAGGGAGACCCGGCGGCTGTCGGTTTACAGAGAGACGCGTTACATACACCCCAGCTCCGGCTGTGCGTGGTCACCAGTGACCAGAGAAGCTACTCGATGCAATGCATCTGTTTCAGATACGGAAATAGAAGATATTTATTGAGATTTAAGTTATTGTTATTTATTACCGTTCACTAATGAGTTTCTCTTTCGTCCCTTATTTATTAAAGTTTCTTTTCAAAGGTGCCAAAGTATATGTGCTCGCAAAATGC
Organism: Myotis brandtii; assembly: GCF_000412655.1. Classification (NCBI taxonomy): domain Eukaryota; kingdom Metazoa; phylum Chordata; class Mammalia; order Chiroptera; family Vespertilionidae; genus Myotis; species Myotis brandtii. The sequence goes on from NW_005364745.1 coordinate 1,588,294, forward strand.
AAAGAAGGGTGACAAAGAAAAGTTTAATTGGGAACAAAGGGTCCATGCTTTTCAAAGTATTAACACATTTGTCGCTAGGCAAAAATCACTTACTTTACCTTTTTAAGAAAAGCCCTCATTCACTTCCCCAGATTTCAGCATCTTCCCTGTTTTTCTTTCTTTCTTTTCTTTCCCTTTTTTTTTTTCTTTTACAAAAGAAATGTGTCCGAAGGAGCATGTCTGGCAGGCTCCCGGAGAGGCGCGTGCAGAGACCCTTGGCACTTGGTTTTATGTCTTTGTTGCTCCAGCTCTGAGCAGAATGCCATGTGCTGCATGGATTTAAGCTCTTATTCCCCCCCCACATATACCTACCTATGACATGCATAACCCTATATATGAAAGGTTAAGTCCCTTTTAGTGGGCAGTTCTGGCTCCAACGTTGACCTAAAAGTAAAATCCTGCCAGGGTTCCACTCTGAACGGAAACTCTTCCTCCATCCTTCCCACTGTTCTGAGAGCGTGCAGGTGCCCAGCGCGGCTGAGGAGCACACTGCTGGCCTTCCAGAACGGGGGTCTGCGGGTCGCCATCAAAGCCCCTTGGATGTCCTCTCAGGTGACAGTGGCTGTCCCTGTACACCGCCCCCTCCCGTGGAAGAAGGTGGCCCAGAAGGGTGGACGCGCTCCCCGAGTGTGCCACCTTTCCGATGAATGCCATGGAGGGGAGACAGGTGGGATGGGAACAGCGACCTCCTAGTGCCCAGACCCCCCAGACCGTGCGTTTACCTGGCAACTGATGCCTGCGCAGTGCACTGGGCCCTACCCCAGAGCGTGGGACACATTCATGGAAGAGATTTTTACCAAGGAGGTCATCTGTCACTACCTTGGCCATTAGCCCCCAAGTCTGGCAGGCTTAGCAATTAAAAGCCCCACTGGCCTCCCTCAAATCATATTAATTTCACAAAGTAACCAGGAGGCAGCAGTTACCAGACATCCCTCCCCCCTAACCCCAAACACCCAAGCTCGCCATCCTTCTGCCCCTCTCCGTCCCTCTGCTTCCCTTGCAGGACTTGGAAATGGAGGGAAAGCACTTCCTCTCCCCAAACCTCCCCTGGGGCCAGAGTGGGGACCCTGCGAGGAGTGGAGCGAGGGGAGAGGCTGACCCAGCCAGCCCTTGGTCATTCAGGAAGCACTTAGATGTCGCCCCACCCAGGGGCATCTGTCCCATTCAGAGTCCTGGCAGGCTTGGTGGCTGGTGTCCCAGGGGTCCACTCAGTCAGCCCCCTCTCCCCGTGGAGAGTCCCTGCCCAGAGGGGCTGTCGGACTCCGTGGGTGTCTTACCACACACCGTAAGCATCGCCTACACACCATAGCCAGTTTTCACGGAAGCGAATCCTCCCCTAAATACACAAAAGGGTAAAGTCTGTGATTTTTCTCTGTCGTTGCGGTCACCACCTAGTCCAGTAAGGAGGGCCCTTCTTTGGAAGTTCTGACTTCTCTGATCTGTCTCGGTCGTTTGTGTTATTCAACCAAAGTTCTCTACAAACTTTATTTTTGTACAATATCATTTTGTAACTTTTTACAAATAAAAACTCATTTCTATTGCTCTCTGTACTTCTGTACTTCCTCACGTGCCTGGAACCACGGCTGGGCCAGGCAGCCGGCCACAAGCACTCTGTCCCCTTCACCACCACTGGTTGGTTCATGGCCTTGCCTATCAACTCTCCACAGCCAATCACCACCCAAGTAGGAAAAAACATCCTTTGTTCACTCAACTGGAAGTTAGTGGGTGTCTACACTGTGCCAGGCACTGTTCAAGGCACCAGCCCTCCCAAAGTGGCCAAAACATAAGCCGCGGCCTTGTGGAGTTGATGTTTTATTTGAGTGGAGAAGGACAATATGCAAAAAAGTAAGAATATGTAGCGATCCAGGTGGTGATAAATGCCATGAGGAATCCAGTTAGGATATTATAGTAGAAAGAGGCCCGATGCATGAAAATTCGTGCAAGAGTAGGCCTTCCTTCCCCCAGCTGCCGGCACCGGCTTCCGTCTGGCCCCTGGGACCCGGGCTTCCCTCCTCCAGCCACCCGCAGGCACCCGGGACCTGGGCTGGCTTCCCTCTGGCCCTGGCTTCATCAGGAAAAATGTCCGGAATGACGTCTGGAAGACGTCTGGTCTAATTAGCATATTACCCTTTTATTATTATAGATAACACGGCACCTGCTTTAGAGGTGACACTGAGGCGGTACTTGAGGAGTAGATCATGCCAACAATGAGCATCCTGGCCAACCCTGCAGGGCAAACCCTGGGACAGAGCCACCGCCTTGCATAAACTTGAGTGACGCCGCTCACACCAGTTCTCTGTGCAAGGCAGCAGCACCCCCGGAATCGTGCAAATGGGGACGCTGAGCTTAGTGTGTTCTGGGGGCAAGAAAAACGTGCTGAAAAGAGGAAATGCTGAGGCCCAGGTTTGGGGAGGAGAGCACGCCTGCTCCTCAGATGGCATGCCCCGTGGATGGCCCAGGCGGCCTTGTGACTGTTAAAAGGTGGCCTTGGCTGGTGTTTTCAATCCCAAACAAAACCGGGTGCTCTTAACTCTCTCTGAGTGGCCGCCAGCCCAGGCTCCCAGCACAGAGCAGGGCTTGCCTGAGCCACCTTCCCTCCCCACCGCTCCCCGACTCCCCGACTGTAAAGGCCTGCCAGGCTCTCTCGCCAAATTCTGGAATGAAGTTAGTGACTTGCAGAGGGAATGCAAAGATTGTAAAGCACTTGCTTACTTCCACTCCCCCCAAGTGTGCTCCCAGGATGACAGACTAAGTAGGGTGCCCCTGCAGAAAAAGGAGGATGGAGGGTGGTTCCCTGATCAAATAAGTTTAGAAAACATTGAGTTCAATAAGATCAAACAGTTGTTGTTGTTTGTTTTGTTTTTTAGTTAAAAAGAGAAGTGTAGGCCCTGGCCAGGTAGCTCAGTTGGTTAGAGCATCATCCAGATATGCCAAGGTTGCGGGCTCAATCCCCAGTTAGGGTGTGCAGGAGGCAGCCGAACAATGATTCTCTCTCATCATTGAGGTTTCTATCTCTCTCCCTCTCCCTTCCTCTCTGAAATTAATAAAAATATGTATATTTTTAAAAAGAGGTGACACTACTGGGCAGCTCCAACGGAAAAGCCACCACCCCCAGGACACTGGGGCACTGTGGTTTCTTGCTCAGCATGATTAACCAGCAGTCAACTTGGGAAATTTCAATTCCACAGGGAGACTGGAGGATGAATTGCTCCGGGAGGGGAGGATGTGGTGCAAGCGGGACATTCCTAGCAAGCAGAAGGGGACTTGGGCCCCGCGTCCTGGAGACCCTGGCCAGGCTCCAGGTTTTGAGCTGCAGGCGCTTTGACTGGTCTGCAGCCCGAGGAATGGGCCCCTCACAGGGTCCCCAGCAGGAGTGCCTTCCCTGGGCCTCAGCTCTCAACCCCCTGCTACTGGGAATCGCTTCGGAGCACTGAACCTGGAGCCCGGACACTGGGGCTGTCAGTCTCAGGTGGCTCGCGCCCATGAGCTCATCTCAAGCCGGCCTTCTCCAGTGTAGCCGGCGCTGAGCCAAGCAAAGGTTTAAAAGAACTTCTCAAAGAATCAATCCACTCCTAAGGTAAAGGGAAACAGCCTCAGGCTCCTCAGCCTATGTCCCCAAAACAGAAAGCCCTCCCCCTCACCGCAGGCTCCTGCTTGGGCCACTGTTGATTTGCTGTTTGACCCCAGACTGGCAGGGGGAGGGAGCCCGAGAGCCCACACTGTCCAATTCTCAGGACAACGGCAAGGAGGGTGGAGGTGTCGGCCACGGGCTGGGCTCGGGCTCAGGCCTTTGTCCACCAGGTAATGACATGTCTGAGCCCAGAGTGGCTGCTTGGGACACGTGTCTGTTAACAGAAGTGTTGCTGTGATTCCATGCAAGAGTTAACTCCCCCGTCTCATCACAAACATCCTGAATGAAAATAAACCCGCTGCGATGATGCCGCCACGTCATCCCTGAGAGTAACTGGATCGGAGGAAATCAAGGGAAAGCACCATTTACTCATGTGTGACAGCTACGCATTGCCACATCCCGCCCATGGCAGGTGAGGGGACGAGGACACAGACGGGTGCAGGGAGTGTGGTGACAGGTGCATGGGAAGTGCTGGAACGCCTCCGGGAGCAGCAGGTGGGCAGAAAACCTGAGCGGAAAAGGAGTCAGGGACAGCGAGTAGGGGAGCCAGATCATTGGAATCGCAGATAAATCGCACCATGCCTTCCTCTAACTCTGTCTCGTGCAAGCTCTGGGACATGAGATATTTGGGACAGACTTAGGCTAAAATGATTACTCATTGTTTATCTGAAATTCAGCTGGGCATCCTGTGTTTTAATTTGCTAAATCTGGCAAGAGACAGTGACATTCGAGCTGGGCCTTGAGTCCGAGCAGGCATCTGTCAGGTGGACGGGGCAAAGGGTGCAGCTGGGATGAGGGACGCATTCCAGGTGGAAAGAACAGTGCGACCCAAAAAGACCAGAGGGCCCAGTGTGGGGCGTGCAGGAGGCAGCCGATCAATGATTCTCTCTCATTGTTGATGTTTCTATCTCTCTCTCCCTCTCCCTTCCTCTCTGAAAGCAATAAAAATATTTTTAAAAGAAAAGAAAAGAAAGGACACACAGAAGTCTTAGCGCTGCTGGTAAACTTTCTGTGTCTCTGCTCGCAGTTTCCTTCTAGTTTTCCCTTTCTCATGCCTTCATTAAAGCCAACCTCCTCTTAAAAACAACAAACACCTCCCCACCCTTCCAGATTGTCATCTGGAGACACATGCATGTACTTCCTACTTAGGGAAACAGCCTCAGGCAGGCCATTCACAATCCAAACCCATTCACTGTCCCGGGAGAGGGGAGGACCGGTGGCCCAGGTGGCCCAGCAGCCTGGCAGGAGATGTCGAGGAGGGAGAGACAGGTCCGAGAGAGGGATATGCTGAGTGAAGAGGCCGCAGGCTCCAGGAAACCCGAGAACCAGCAGGTGACTAACAACGATGAGGTGTTTCAATGGGCGGAGTAGATTATTTCAATTTGGGAAATCCTTTAACATGGTGTATGTGGGGGATTTTAACCCACCTCCTGCTCCATGCCTGCGCCTCATTCATTCAACTAATTATTGGGCATCTATCTCCTGCCACAGGAAGATATAGAGATAAAGCCCTAATCTGAGGGGCTCCCAGATTAGAGGGACAGACATAGTCGTTAAAATACATGTGATGAGGGCAGTAGTAAGATTCAGTCTGTTATGGGAGGTTTGAGTCCAGACAAGAAATCCAGCTGTGTCTGGGGGCAGGACAAGGTATCGAGGCAGGGAAAGTGTCAGGCCTCCTCTCCCTTTTGGACCTGCGCCTCCCAGACCACTGTCTCGAGTCCCACTCCGTCAAGGCCCTGCCCGCACTGCTTTCCTTCCCCCGCTCCCGGGACACCTACTTTCCACAGGGACTCACTAGGACTGAACAGGCCTCCAGACCAGCATTTTCCAAGCCACCTAGTTGACCACAGGGAGGAATTGAGGAAATGCACACACGGGTCCCCTCGCAGGGAGAGAACACACAGTAGCATTTTAGACAAGGCCCTGGGAAGGCTGCAGAGGAAGCGCCAGTTGGATTTTGTTCAGCCTCGCCTCTCATATTCTGCTTGACCAAGGAGCACCTGTTAGCCTCTAATAGAAGAGTTCTGTGAGACACAACTTGGAAAACGGCATTTAGCAGCAAAGGAATGAATCTCTCATGGAAGAATCGCAGACATCAGAAGCTAAGTACCAGGCGCCCTTGGCCTGAAGGACCTGACCAATGGCCACCGCGTTTGCTTCCATGCAACTGGACTGGTCCAGTGAGCAGCCAAACTCAGCCTTGTTCCTCTTTCTCCCTGAGCTTGAGCTGCGGTAACCAACCCTCCCCCACAGTCCTCATTCTCCACCCACCTTCTGTACCCTAACCCCACCGGGCTGACCTGCCACAGTTGGCAATCCCCTGGGTTGGAAGACACTCCAAGGCATTTTATCGATGCCACACACACAGAAACATCAGACATCATGGTCATCATTAGTGCTGTTTATCATAAGTGGCCGACCCCTTCCACTCCCAGCCACGTGGTAAGATTACACGTTGGAGTTCCTTGTGGTTGAGAGAGCCAGTGGCTGGACAAAGAATGTGCAGAAATGACAGGTGTTTCTTCTGAGCCTAACATTCCATTGCCATGACAAGCCTCTGAGAATCTCTTTCTTTTCCTGTAGGACAGCAACCTGCGATATTCCAGAGGGTGGCTATGACTGTGATGGACAGAGCCCCTCTCCCCACCGACAACATGGCACAGTGAGTGAGAAATCGCCCTTTGTGATCAGAGCCACTGAGATCTGGAGGTTGTGTGTTACTGCAGCATAGCTGAGCCTATCCTGGCAGATACAAGCTTTTATTAGGATGAAGCATGTCGTGGGCCACGAAGAGAATGAGACCAGCCCGCGGTGGCCAGGAGAGTAGCGGCATAAAGGCTCACGGGATGGGGCAGTGGCAGCAGAGGCAGTTACTGGTCAGACCATGACAAGTCCGATCGAGTCTTCGGGGCCACATTAGGGATTTCAGGCTTTATTCGGAACCAGGCAGAAAGCCATCAGGAGGTTTTAAGAAGAGGAGTGCCAGGATCTGGCTTGTGATTTTAAAGGACTGTTCTAGATGCCTTGTTGAGTCCAGACGACAGAGGGGCAGACGGAGAAGCAGGGAGACCAGCGAGGCCAGGCTAAGGTCCACGTGAGTGGTGATGGGGACCTGGACCAGAGTCAGCAGGGGCAGGTCGTGCTCCAGGACTGGACGTGATGAGGGAGAGAGCGCGAGAGGACCAAGGGTGACCAGAATAGCACCGAGTCTGAAGCTACAGCCGTGGCATCCCTCAAAGACCAAACTGTATGTGTCTCGTGTGGGGGAGGACTGGAGTCTCGTCCTGGGCCTTTTCTGCGGGGAAGCTCACCGAGGGGGAGAGCCGCTCCCTCCTGACACCCCAGCTCCGGATCAGGCAGGAGCCCGTGCAGACAGGGATCGAGGGAGTGTGCCAGGCCCCGCGGCTAGAATGCCATTAAAAGTGTGCATGCCAGGCCGGCTGGCTCCCGCTCAGGACGATCTGCCAGTGCTCCCTCTGACAATGTTTAGCATGAAATAAAAAGTATGGCTTTCAGATGAGACCACGAGGAAGATTCTTGAGCAAATATGGCCAAAGCCTCTCTGCAGAATGCTGGCGAGGCTGGGATTCCACCGCCTCCAGCCCTCTTTTTCCGTCTGGCCCTTCCCAGCCCTGCGCCGAGGTCAAGCAGACCACGGCACTGGCAGCACAGCCCTGCCCCCACCCTTCCC
>NW_005364745.1:1595680-1612461 GCF_000412655.1 Myotis brandtii
CTTCCTCATCCTCCCCACCCCCTCAGATCCCCTCTACCATCCTGACCCCAGGCAGATCCCTCACACTGCCCATCAGAGCCTCCACAGTTTGTTTCAAACAAATCTTTTCTCTCGTTCTCTTTTTGTCCCCCAAATCTTGCCTTTTAACCCAACCTCTGCCCTCAGTCGCTAGGGATGACCTACAGAACCTCAAAGAACACAATGCGGTTTTTATATTTTCCACGGCTGACCCTGGGGAGAGAGTGACGTGACCTGAGGTTCGAGATACCGACAGGCCCAGACCCTGTGGGGTCTTGTAGGTCAAGGTGGGAAATCTGGGCTTCCCCCTAAGAGCGCAGAGATGCCCTGGACTGTTTTAAGCTAGAGGATATGTTCCAAGTGACTGTCCAGAAAGACCACTGTGGAAGCCACACGCCTATGGCAAGAGGGGTAGAGGTGTGAGTGCAGTGACACCAGTCAACAGACAAGGGTCGTGGTCCAAGGCGAGAGAGGACTGTGGCTGGGGCCGGACGGTGGCTGTGGAGAGAGAGAAACGTGGGAGGAGAGATACTTAAGACGTGGACCGTTTAGGATGTGGTCACTGACTGGGTGTGAAAGGGGACAGAGAGGGAGCCAGTGTATACACCAGACATTTTATCTCCTGGGGTTGCTGGTACGATGAGCCCCAATTTCCAGACGAACGAAGGAAGTCTCCGAGAGGCTTGGGGACTTGTCGAGATTGGAGAGCTAGAGCGGGGACTTCCCAGAACTCTCAGCTCTTATGTCACAATTATCCCAGGCACGTAAAGGCACTTGTCCCGAGAGCTCATCCCAAGTGCTATCTCACTCCAGGGAGAGCTCGGTGACGGTCTGATTTCATCCCCGCGGAATCCCAACCGCACCGGCGAAGGCCACCTGATGAGAAGGGGCTGGTGCGAGTGACATCATGGCCAAATACAGTCGCTCTTCCAGCGTGCGCCGCGGACGCCTTACACCATCACCTAATTATAGTCACGAGGAAGCGGTACAATAGCAACTGTGCGGAAGCCAGCGCGGACCTGCCCAGGCCTCGGGCCTTTGAATCTGAGCCGTTATTTGGAAGATAATGTGGAAGGAGCTTAATGAGGTCATAAATCTTCCGTGTCCCCAAGCGAGGCCTGTCCAGTGTGTGAAACTCCGGAACCAGCAGTGAGAAGCATGCCTGACCCTGGAGGCTTCTCCCCTCACGCCCCAAAGAGGGGGACAGAGAGGTCACGCAGTTCACGGAACAGGTGCGCCCCACACGTGGGAAGGCGCTCACACCTGCCCTTCTACCTGCCGCCCCGCGTGGGCTGGCCAGGAGAATGCTGCTTTCTTTCCTGGTATTCTGGTCTTCATGACTGTGGTTAAAGAACGTCCCCAACGCCCCCTAATTGTAAGGGGCTGAGCGTGGAAACCGAATCTCTGGGAGCACAGGGTCATCTGCCCTCCCGGCAGTGGCGCTGGGGCGATGTGGGGACCTGGAGCCCCTCGCACGGAGCTAGGTCATGGTGAGAGCTCACCACCATCTCGAGGAATTCCAACATGGCAACAGGGTACATGCAAAATCCAAAATGGGGTATCGCTGACCATCGCTGACACGAATGGGACGCTCTGATGTGCCCGGCACGTCCGAGGCTGGCGTGGAGAATCACACACCTATCTGAGGACCACACACTCTCCCGGCTCGGAAGCCACTCAGTGACGGCAGTTTCACGGTCATGTTTGCCTCCCTCTGCTCCCCGGACCCCTCATTCCTGCGCACCTTCCCCAGGGACCTCGCGGCCTTGCTGGGCTCTGGGTCCGGAAAGCAGCGCGGTGGTGGGAAGGCAGGCGGCACTGGCACCGCCGCTTCCAGCCCCGCCGGATGCTGCCTCCTGCAGCGGCACTCACCGAACTGACTGGTTTGTGTCAGACACGGTGCTGGGTCCTGGCTGTACATGGGAGTAGAGGGTCTGGTCAAGGGCATCCCGTGGTTCCTGTTCTCCTGGGGAGAGAGGCCGTTAGGATGCGACGTACGAGAGCCATGGGAGCAGGACAGCAGTGCCCCCTTAGCCGTGGTTTGCCTTCCACTCTCAATGACTTGCAGTCAACCTGGGTCCAAAATTATTAAATGGAAAATTCCAGAGGAAAACAATTCGTGTTTTAAATTTCACGCTGTTCTGAGGAGCGGGATGAAACCTGGTGCCGTCCTGCTCTGCGCCCCCATCCCACCTGGGACGTAACTCACGCCTTTGTCCAGCGTCCCCACGACGCATATGCTCCCGCCCATTAGTCACTGAGTAGCCGTCTAGGGTCGCAGTCTCGTGTCCAAGTCACCCTTCTTTTCCTTACTAATGGCTCCAGAGCACCGGAGCAGTGAAGCTGGCAATAAGGCCTCCTGCAGGGGAGAAGGTGTGTGTAGGGAAAGCATCGGCTGTATAGGGTTCGGCACTGTCTGTGGTTTCAGGCGTCCACCCTGGGTCTTGGGACATGTCCCCTTGGATGAGGGGGGAGGCTGTGAATCCCACCTGTGCAGGGAAGGGAGGGGAGTTTGCAAAGAGCCTGCCTTCCTCCTTCCACCCTCTCAGGAAACCCAGCGGGAGGAGCCAACATGTGCGGGGAGAAAGGGGTGCATCTGGGTGATCGTGAGGAGGAAGAGCCGTGGACCAACGGGCAGGGCACCCACTGAGCCGCACACCGATGCAGTCCCACTGAGCTCCCTTTTGGACAGAACAGGGCAGAGGTGATGTGGGCCCTGGCGGCTGCCCCGGCCAGCCGGGCCCAGCCTCTTCTCCTCGCCTCACCCCGCTCGCTCTCTGGGGTGTATCACTTTCCTTCACCCTATCCTTAGCTCCTGCCACCAGAAGTGTTCTCCAGATGGGAGGACTGGCACTCCGCTCCCATCCCTGTGTAATCAATATCTCACCTGGAGACAAGCTCCGATTCCCCGCCTGCCCTCACCCTCTGGCTTACAGCGCGGCGCAGAGGAGCCGTGGCGGCCGCTCTCCCTGATTCCAACAAAATCAACAGGTGTCTCTCTGGAGGCACAGCCACCTCCTGGAGGGGACACCACAGGTCCCTCTCAGGTCAGCCGCCAGGTCTCACCCGGACGGGCGGTTTGTGAAGGAGAGGCAGACAGGCTGGTGGCAGAAAGCACAGACAGATGTCACACTATGATGCATTACTATTGTTAGGATTGTTTTAGCTGTACTGCTACCTGACACCGACTACAAAGGATTTAAACATGTCTCTGGAATAAAACTCAATAGTTGAAAAAAAATCCCATTATCTTAATGTGTGGGGACTGCAAAGATAAACAGCCTTTTCCCGTCTCCCTGTTATAAAAAGCACATTCAGCACCATGCTGCAGAAATGGAAGCAGTTCTGAAAGAAAGCACTTCTAACTTATTTCTAATTTGATTTGACATTAAACAAATTTTTTAAAAATATGTTTTCATTAATTTTCAGAGAGAGAGGAAGGGAGAAAGAGAGAGGAAGGGGGAGAGAGAGAGAGAGAGAGAGAGAGAGAGAGAGAGAGAGAAAGAAACACTGATGAGAGAGAAACATCGATCCGCTGCTTCCTGCTGCCCACACTGGGGACCCAGCCAGCAGCCCAGCCGCCTTGCCGACAAGGTCATGAAGGTGCCGCGTGTCCCGGATTTCCTCCGGTTCCCATCAGACGGAACTGAACCTGCACACTGTCTTGGAGCACGTCCATGACCTCCTTGTCAGAGTCTCTCGGGACCCCCGGGGCCCCTGGGACTAATGCAGTGCCTGGGCTCTGCCCCAAGGACAGACACGACGGGGTGGGCCCGGGGCCTGGCATTACTAATCATTGTCCCAGGGACGCTGACGCAGTCTAATGTTCTAGAATCCGTTTCTCCTGACACTGGATCGCCCTTTTATGTCGAGACAGTACACGGGAAGCCTGACTCCACAGCGGTCTCTACCCAGAGAGCCTCCCTCCAGGCGACATTCCTTCAGCGATTTGTAAGACACCGCAAGCTGTCAGCGGGGCGGCCCGCAGAAGGACGGCATTGATGGCATCTGGATATCAGGAGGGAGCAGGGTCCAGTTCCCCCTTTCCAAAGAATGATGGCTTCAGCAAGTGGCTGAGCCAGAGGTTAGCAATGCAGCTGCGGCCACACTCACATCCTCCCGGGACAGACGCTGCCGTGGGCATGACTTACACCCCAGGCACGGCTCTGACTTTTGCGGGCTCTCTGGTCTGACATTTCCTAAGACCAGATCACTTTTCCTCTCTCTGAGGGTTAACAGGATGTTTATGAACACTGCCCATAACACGCTACCGTGGGGGGACACAGACTCTCCATGGCAGGGTTTAGCCACACCTGCTGGTTTAAGTCGGGTTAAGTCCCATCCCTCGGTTTCTTTAGAAACAAAACAGAAACTCTTTCTCTGCCCTGCCTCTAAGGGGCATGGCCAGGAGGAAAACTCGGGCTTTGCAGAAACCTCGGTCCACCCTCACACACCCCCGTGCGAACATGCCCTGGGATTTGCAGCCTGGTCGGAAAATCAAAATGGATTCCACCTGCCGCAGCTCACACACTGGGCCTTGCCAAGCAGCAGAGCCGAGGGGCAGAACCAACGGGAAGCCAGCTGCCCCTTCTAATCCTACGCAAGGCCTTCCGGTGTGTCACTCCGCTCCTTCCTCACAGTCAGGCCCATCAGCCTGTTCCTCCCACTCAGTGCCTGAGCCCGTGGGGCCACGGCCCACATGGCTGAGTCCCGGAGCCTTTGTATGCTGCCTTCAAGGCCAGGGGCTGTGTGCCCTCTTCCCTTCCTCCTTTCAGAGCAGCCTTGAAATTGTTGGTGGCTTTAAAAAAATTTTTTTTGAAAAGCAGAGATTGAGAGAAAAAGGGAAAGATATCAGGGAGACCAAAGATCAAGAGTGACCTACACTCAAAATCTAGTCTTTCAGCCCTAGCCAGTTTGGCTCGGTGGATAAGAGCATCGGCCTGCAGACTGAAGGGTCCTAGGTTCGATTCCGGTCAAGGACGCATGCCTGGGTTTCAGGCTTGGTCCCCAGTAGGGGGAGTGAAGGAGGCAGCCAGTCAAGGATTCTCTCTCATCATTGATGTTTCTATCTCTCCCTCTTCCTTCCTCTCTAAAATCAATTAAAATATATTTTTTAAAAGAATAGTACAAAAAAAATCTAGTCTTTCATTTATGGATTCCCAATGTCTTTATTTTTATTTACTTAGACTGGGGATCAAACCTGCAACCCAGGCATGCGCCCTAACCAGAAACCAAACCTGCAACCTCCAGTGCACAGGACACTGTTCAGCCAATTGAGCCACTGCAGCCGGGTTCCATTGGCTTTTTTTTTTTTTTTTTTAAAGAACCATCTGAGTTGTAAGCACAAGCCTCACATTAACGAAAAGACTCCCAAATGACTAATTACGGCTGAGGACGTTGGCAAGATAACATGGAGAGAATGATTTCAGTCCATAGAAAGACAGAATCCAGGCCCACCTCTGAAAGCCACTCCAAGGCCAACCGGAGGCAAACCAGGCTGAGGGAAGGTTAGTCTAGAATTGTAGGGAAACCCATTTTACTTAGGCCAAATCTATGTCGCAATAGAGCGACTGATGTATTCTTTATGGTATACTGGCCCTTTGTATAACCATAACTGTCACTTACTGAGCATTTAGTGTTGTCTTGGCCACTAGTTAAGTCTTTTTCTTATATTAGTTATCTTATTTACTCTTGACAACAACCCATGAGTGAAGTATTAATTTCTCAGTTTTGTAGATGGGGACACTGAGACTTAAAGAAGTGAAATAACCTTGCCCAAGGTCACACAGTACATGGCACAGCTGGGACTCCTTCCAATCAATGACCCCCAAGGAGAGTGGAGCTGAGGGAACCCAGGCTGTTATCCAAGATCTTTATTACGGTCCCAGCCCTGCCATTAACTAACAGTGTGCCCTGTCACAGGTGGCTGCCCCTCAGGGCTCCATTTGCTCAAACGTAGGGTCCAGAGGGGAGGGTCTCTAATGTCCCTTCCGAGCCCACCAGTCTCTAATTACAGCTTCGCTCTTCCCATTATTCTGGCTGCCTTCTGCGCCTTCTCTGGGTTTTATGACACACGATTGGTCTTAACGATAACTGACCTCCTTAGCCTCCCAATTACAACGCTGTTCTTATGGGTCAAATGCAGTCTGCTTGATAAGTGTCTGCTTTGCCACAGGCCGCAGCGTCCAGGCACATGGAGGCAAAGGTGCGGGACAGCTTGCCCACACCTTTAGAGGTAAAAGCAGTGACATCTGCATGTGCTGTTCTGTCTTCCCATTGTTTACATTCCTATGACCCTCAGAGAAGGGGAAACGTGGAAAGCCAACTACACACAAATTAAGAGAATAACACTCATTGCTTTGGACTGTTCATATGACAAAGGTCCTGGAAGATGCAAGTGAATCCAAGCACACAGCTGGCTGGGGCCACACATCTGGCTCAGAGCCCACATTGTCTGGCAGAAGACATAGTCCCCCTGTGGGGTCCAGCAAGCCTTGGAGCTGGATGAAATAAAACCCATGGCCACTGGGGTGGATCAACAGGAGACTCAGGGCCACAGTCTAGTCTAGTCTTAAACTTGCAGGTGGGGCTACAACTGCTGGAGGACATTGAGCAGGCAGGGGCTGGATCTCAAAAACAGGGTTGCACACCTTTGAGGTGAGAAATAAATCCGCCTCGTGGTCTTCAGGACCTTCTTGTTGCAAATCAAATACACACACACCCTGATACAGCATTTCCAGGAGTCTCTGGAAAGCCTGCTACCCTGCGAGGGTGCCTGGGAAGGAGAAGGCGTGATAAGAACATCGGCGTCGCATTCCGTTGTTTGCAAAAGGCTTTCACACTCATGATATCCCTCAACTCACCGAGGCTCTGGAGAGCTCATGTAATTGCCCAATCTGGGGTTGGAACCCAGGTCTCCTGGCTTCAGAGCTTTTCTCGATGTTATATATCTCTGAATAATAAAAAATTTCCCCCCCCAAGGAAAAATACCTTATTATTTTTAAAACAAATTAAGGGGAAGAAAAAAGTCTCTGTCCTTTGGAGGCAGATGGCTGCTGGCCATTTGTCATGGTTGACTCACTGTGTTTCATAAACAAGAAGCAGCGGAGTCAAAGGAAAGACCACATGGCACCCAACGAAGTGAACATGATACTTTTAAATGCTGGGGAGAAACAGGGCAAAGAAGAAAAAAGCAGTATCAAAATAGCCTATGAGAAATGCAGAGGATAACTTTCCCATTTTTCTAAATTTGGATAGGTTTCGATGCTGTCACCACCGGCACCAGGAGGGTCACTGGGTCCACATAGCCAACAGCGAGGCCAGCAGGAGGTAGACCAGGGTCCCAGCTGGGTCCGTGAGAAGCTGAATCAACCAGGCCAGAGTCCACCTAAGAAAACCTTAACCAATGCCCGAGTAACTTTCCCAGTAGGCAGAACCTCTCAACTCACAGAATCAAATTCTCCCTGTGGGCAGTGTCCTATCTGCCACCACAATGGTTCTTATTTATGGGGCTGATATGAATTTGGGCTTGTTTTCTAAGAATATGCCTTTCGTGAACATTCCCTGAGATACTAGTAATAAATAACTACAAGAGCCAACAACTATATTAACATTTCATAGCTTTTAAAGTTCGTTTTTTCCTCTCTCCCTCTCTCACTTTTATTCTCAATCTCTCTCTCTTTCTCTCTCTCTCTCTCTCATCACATCCATCTGGATGTAGGCTGGGTGATTAATATCGTCCCTATTCTACTGATGAAGAAACTGAGGCTCACAGTTCATATCACTTCCCTAAACTCGCACAATTAGTAAATAGCAAAGGATAAACATAAACCCAAAACGTCTGACTTCATATTTCATGCTGCTTCCAAGATACCAGCCATAGCAATGATTAAGCTCCTTGATTAATGCAGTAAGTACCCTTCCATCATATGTTTCTCTTTTGCCATGGTTGATCAAATTCAGAGATCTGAGGAGTAGCACCAGACATCTGGTCATGCCAGCTCTGCCAGGCAGATCTGAGGAGAGAGTCCAGTTGTCAGCCACCACACTTGAAAGTGACCTGTAAATAGCAAAACCTTCACAGTTCAGCCAGAGGTGTCTCAGAATAAAACAAGTGGTGAGGAAAACGTACCTGTGGGATTCCAACCTCATGGATACTTTAGACTAGGAGGCTGCAATGCTGGACGTCCGTCTGTCCCGAGGATGGGGGATAAGACCAAGCAGCTCAGGGAACAATGTCCAACCAAGTCAACTGAGGGGAAAATGAAAAAGGGGCAGCAACTGTGCTGACTCAACTGAAAGGAAGACTATTGCAATTATGTCCTTTAGCTATGATCTCTGAGCCTGTCCCAAGTGGTTCCTGACAGTCTTCCATCCTGTAGAATAAAATCTATCCCCTCATGCCATCAAGAAAAGCCAAGTGACCTCACTGTCTTAAGACAAAATCTTAATGAGTCCACCCTAGATACTCAAAGTATAAGCTGTATTAGCTGTCTATTGCCGTGTAACAGATTACCCCAAAACTTAGTGGCTTAAAATAACAACCATAGTAAGTCAAGTCCATACTGACCTGGAGGCCTGGAGTGGGTTGGGAGAAGAGAACAGGATTCTAAACTTCGATGCTGGATCTTGAAAGTCTTCTTGTGGATTTATTCTTATCCTGAGCCCTTAATGAACTGTGATATGCAGCCATGTGAAGCCCGCATCTGTATCCAAGAGTTCCCAGGACTCCCTCACAAATCACCACACACTGGGGGGCTTACACAACAGAAATTTAGTCTCTCCACATTCTGGAGGCTAGAAGTCTGCAACCAGGGGGTGAACAAGGCCATGTTCCCTCTGCAGGCTCTCGGGAAAGATCCTTCCTTGCCTCTCGTAGCCTCTGGTATTGTCAACAATCCTTGGAGGTCCTTGACTAGAAGCTTCATCACTCCGATATCTGCCTCCATCGTCACCTGGTCTTTCTCCCTCGGTGTGTGTCTCTCTAGGTCTTCACATGACCTTCTTATGAGGACGCCAGCCATTGGCCTTAGAGCCCACCCTACTCCACTATGACTTCATCATAATTTAACTAATTACATGTACAAAAGCTCAAATAAGATCACATTCTGAGGTTCTGAGTGGGCAGGAATTTTGAGGGGCTACTACTCAACCCAGTATACCAGGAATATTTCCCAAAATCATCTTTGTCCTCGCCAGTTGCGCATCCACTGATAAGGTAACTAAAAGGTTATAATGAGTCTATTATCAAAGCAAATACGAATCATTCTTTTTGCTCCTCCATAATTCCATTTTGGTAACCAATTCTAAGAGAATGGTTAGTATAGGAGTTACTTCTTTACTGAGTAGTCTCTAAAGTTATATGAGGCTTATAATAATGTAGAAAATTTACATGTTTATGTAACAAGTGAAAAATATACAATTTTAATAGATATAATTGTTTTAAAAAGAACAGTAAACAAATCTCAAAATTACACATTAAAGAAAAAAATTGGGACGTAAAGTATTAGCGCTGTCTGCATATGGATGAATGAATGATTTCTTTTTGTCTTTTACGTTGTTCCAATGATATATTTCATATAACAAACAACGCAACTTCTTACAATGGCAATGATCATTTCTTTTTCTCACTAATCTGCAATTTGGGCAGGGCTCAGTAGGGGTTGGCTCATCTCTGCTTCATGCCACAGCGGCTGATGTGACTCAACTGGCCCCGAAGAATCTGCTTTCCCCGGTAGCTCAATAACATGCCGGCGCCGGCCGTTAGCTGGGAGTTCAGTTGGGGTTGCTGGCCAGGGGCCTCAGTTCTCCTCCAGGTGGGCCTCTCCATGGGGCTACTTGGGCTTCCTACCAGTATGTATGGCGGCAGGGTTACCAGACCAGTGTTCCGAGAGAAAGGAAGTGGAACCTGCAAGTTTCGTAATGCTTGGCCCGGTAACGAGCACAGCACTGGGCATGCTATCACAGAGCCTGCTCAGATTCAAGGGAGAGGATCCGCTTATGTCAAAGAACCTTGGCCATCTTTAATCTACCATGAGAAGTCAACATTTTCCATGTGAAATACCTTTAAAATGCTTTTAATTAAAAATTTTAAAACACCAATATAAACTCTGTTAATCCATAAAACTACTTCAAATAGCAAATTTTTCTTCTCTTTGCCCTCAAAGCTCCTTCTCCACCTCCATACCTCTAGACACACACACACACACACACACACACACACAATCTCTCATATTTGGGCACTTTGCTCCTGGCCTGGTCTTCTCTCAGTTTTCCTGTGAGGATATCAAGGAAAAATGAGAGTACTTGTTATGTGATTTGTGGCACACCCCACTACAGACACTTTTCAAAAGGTGTCTGTTAACCATGCTCCATTTCCTGATCTCCTCATGTACAAGAAGACTGATAAATGAGTGAAGCTTACCACCTCTCAAGGGCTACTGACCAGCTGTGCGTGTACATCTAAGCATCTAAGCAGGCACCTGGTTGCCTTCACTCTCTCCTACCACATCTAACTCAGTGGTTATTAAACACTAAAGCGCTCACACTTGCCTGATACAGTCGTATTGATTCTGAAAAGCTTTTCTCAAATCAGCACGTCTCATTTTGCTCTTAGATTACCTAAACAAGGGCCCATCTTAGGATGCTGCCTTCATGGAATCATGAAGCCAACCTCTGCTTTTTGATGGAACAGAAGGCTAATAACCTTTCAAAAGATAAATATTAAGGTCTGACTACAAAGCAATAAGATTAACTGCCTAAGATGAAATGGAAACCAGTGTGTCAGAGGTTTTCATAGCTTGTTCTGTTTGGTTGTGTGTGTGTGTGTGAGAGAGAGAGAGAGAGAGAAAGAGAGAGAGAGAGAGAGAGAGAGAGAGAGAGAGAGTGAGTTTTGCTTTTGTTTTCAAGTCCGAATGGCCCAATTCTATACAATCCTCTTGGGAGATGTTAGGCCTGCTAACAATACCCAATACCCCAGAATGTTAACGAATGCTATGGATCCTCTCTACAGAAAATGTATATGTACATGAGCATAAGCAAAGTATGCTGCATACTTTGGGGGCTTCAGAGACACCCTCTGAGGTTAAGAAACTCCCACATTAGAGAGAGCTTGGATCTTCGGTGACTTGGGACAGGAGGTGAGTGCCTGAAGATGTCATGGTGGCTTACATCCTATTGTGCCATGTCAGGAACACACACAACTATCTACAATCCTGTTTCTTCCCTGAGTCATCACAACAGTGATGTGACTAAATCCCAACAGAGAAAGGCAAAGCAGCCTGGGTACAGACCAAGCTTCGGTACTAGTGATCCTCCTGCCCACATACGAGGCAGGAATACGTCCACATGTGATGCTCTTTATCCTTTCCTCCCCCTCCCCTGTTCCTCTACTCTCCTCTGCCAAATACTTAATGAGCACCTTTTAAACCCCTCTCTCAGGGCCAGGGGTCTAGGACTACACATATGAATACATTCTGGTTCCCATCATTCATTAAACAAATTCACTGAATATTCATAGAACCCAATGCACTTTAGTTTTTACAACCTATGTCCCACAAGCATGCACATATGTACATTTGTAATGCGACACAAAAGAAGGCGACAGTGGAGAGGTACATACGTCAGCAACTGTGAGGGCAGAGGAGGGCAACTGTCTTCCAGGGTGGGTCATGGAAGGGGAACTGACCCCCATAATTTAAAAAAATAGGCAGACAAGGAAGGAAGAAGGGACAACATGTGCAAAGGCATTCAGGTGCCAGAGAACATGGTACTGTCTGGTTCAATGTGGCTGGTCCTAGGAAGCATGTGCAAGACCAGCAGGAGGGCAGGAGTTAAAGCAAGAGAGGAAAGACAGGGAGAGACCAAATCTTGAATGTCCTAAGTGCCATGCAAAAAAAAAAAAAAGCAAACTACTGACACAGAGCCTCTGGAAGACTCTAAGCCAGTGGTTCTCAACCTGTGGGTCGCGACCCCTTTGGCGGTCAAACAACCCTTTCACAAGGGGTCGCCTAAGACCATCCTGCATATCAGATATTTACATTATGATTCATAACAGTAGCAACATTACAGTTATGAAGTAGCAACGAAAATAATTTTATGGTTGGGTCACAACATGAGGAACGGTATATAAAGGGCCAGAAGGTTGAGAACCACTGCTAAGCAGAGCAATTAATGTGATAGGTGTGGGTTTCAGAAAGCTAACTCTGATGCATTAGATGAGGACCAAATGAGAAACAGGAAGATCAGTTGGAGGGAGGCTCCTGGGAGGGATGAAAGGGGTCCAAATTCTAGCAGAGCAGCCGGGAAAGAAATGAAGGTCAAATATAAGAAATTCAGAAGACAGCATGAATAGAAACTGGCAAATGATTAAATGAGGGGGAGTGGGGAAGGAAGGGGTCATTATTATGACTTTCAGGTTCCTTATTTGAGCCAAGAGAAATGTAGTTGACCAAGACGGGAACTACAAGGTTGTGTTAGGTAAGGTAATGAGGCCTGAGGAGTGCGAGACGTGTGAGGGCCTCGAGAGATGCAACTATGAGTCAAATGAGCAACACTGCTTGCCCAGCCCTGGTTCTAAGGTCCTCGCTCACCAAAATCGAAACTGAAATACTTACGGGTATTTTGCCAATCTTGTGTGGAAAAAAATAATTTTTTCTAAATCTCTCTCAAGTGAGATAGATCATGTCAAGCATGAAAAGGGCCACTTGTGTTGTGGGTAACGATGAGACAATCATCTTCGTGCAGAATTTGCTTTTCTCTTCCCTTATGTCATAGCAGACTCCGCCAAGACCACTATGATCAAGTTTTACTCCTCCCTCCAACCCTCCTCTGCAACTCCTGGCTGTACAAGACGAATACTTCCATATGCTGCAATGTTTATGTTGAGCCGGGGGAAAATATGAAATGTTTTCAGTAAATTTTATCCAAGAAGCAATAAATTTACAAATCCTAAACAGCTGGAATAAAATATTGGTCTGTAATTGATTTTGGATGAAGGTACTTACACAAGAATAGGAAACTTGGGGCAGTTAATTACTGATGTTTAGGGATCTTGCATGTCTTCATACAGCGCTCCCTAATGTGATCTCAGACAGATTATTTGCTTTTGTGAGCCTCTTTATTCTTGTCTGTAAAGTGGGTTTAACAATTGTACCCACTCAGGAGGGTTTTGTAAGGATGAAGTGAGCTAATGCAGGTAAAGACCTCAGAATAGCAGTCATCAGCTAGTAGGTAGGTACTCAGCAAATGTTTGTTCTTCCACTTATAACCTATAAGCTAAGTAACAAGGGATGGGGGAAGGGTTAACTGGAGCTCACAAGGAAAAGGACAGAATAGTGGATGAGAATGATGGTTTTTAGGACTTAATCTATGGAAGGATGCTAATACTACCCAGAACTGCCAAGGTAAGAAAGCTGTGTGACTGGGCATTAAAAAATATTTTGGGGAAGGGATGTTATGTGAAGCCTATAGAACCAGGAGCTTTCTGACATATGCTTTAGATCATCACTCACTTTTGTGATCATTTAATTCACCAGACAAATGAGATCAGGAAGGCAGAAGGAAGAGCCCCGAAACACCGGAAACACCGGAACTGTCCAGCAGGAACTCTCTGACATGCAAAACTACCCCATGTCTGTGGGAAAGCAGTCCACAGGATTGTATTCTATTGACTCATTATTACTTTGGACAAACTGCCAACTTTTGTTTTAGTTTTCTAGTCACTATAGCACAAGGATCTTGCAGAATGATTCTTAATGTTTCTCCTTACAAAGCTCTTACATTTACAAAGCATTTCTACACCCAATTTAATACTGATCAAAATCAGGCAACATAGATATCCTTGACTCTATTTTAAAACACCAAATATTGAGTGTAGATTTACTGTGTGCCAGGTACTACACTAAACACTCTACAAGGAGTCTCATCTAATCCTTTTAACAAACTTATGAGGGCAGTACACTTATCATCAGAGGCCGGAAGAGAGGAATCTAACAGCTCCTCCGTGGTGACCCAGACAGCAGGAGCAGAGGCAGGACTTGAACTCACATGGGTCTGACTTCAAAGCCTGCTTCCTAACACCTAACCACTGTACTCTGCCATAGAAAGGTCATCAGATACACGTTCTTTCCTCATGCGGCAGTGCTTTAGTCTGAGCTCAGTCTAATTAATTACAGTTATGTAAACAACTGTTGTGATATTACACAGAAGTAGCAAACTTTTTGATGTCTGTTTCCATACTCCGTTGCTGGGATTGCTCAAGATGTACATCCCAATGTACATTCCCTTCCCCCAGGTTATGAGAATCTGCACAAGACCAATGGTTGTTGAATAAAGTTTCCAAATACCTAAAGTGCTTCGTAATAGGCTAAGAATCTGTTTCCGATTTGCTTATGATACAGTTTTAATAGTTGTAGGTAAGAAAATATAAACATAATTTTAGGGAAGGGTAGCTACCTATCTTTTAAATAGTTCAATAAGGCAAAGGACAAAATCTGTTCAAAAAAATGTATTTTTCATTGCATTAAAAAAAACCTGTCCAATATGCTCCCCCTCATGCAAACAGCTCTCATATGAGATTCTTCAGATTTTACGTTTTTTCCATTCTGGCTCATTCTTTGCTTCCTCATCATCAGATTCAACTTGTGCAAACATGGCTTTGGGCTGAGTCCTAAAAGAAAGTTAAAGAGAAGAGGAAAAAAGTAGTCAGCAAGTGCTTATTAGATTAGACTCTACTTTTCATCGAGTGGAGGAACATTTGGGAAATCAATTACACTTCAATTATTAAATATCAATCGTTACACTTCTGGCAAAGAAAGGAATAATGAAAATTTAATAATGTTCAAGAAAAGAGCCAGAGTCTTTTAAAGGGTTTCTTCTGTGGTTGACTGTGGAAGCTGCCCTTTCCTTGAATAAAACAAACGAATCAAGTTCAGTGGATCCTCACATACCCATAACCACCCTCCACTTAAACTCAGGCTAATTGGAATCGTTTGGGAGGACAGATTATAGTCACCGAGCAAGAATCTACACACTCTTTATTTATAGCTTTGTGGGCTGTCCCTAGACTTAAGTAGTCCAAACACATGTTGATAGCAATACTCATGAATGGAAGAATTTGAGTTAATAGTTATTTCATCTAATGAGTTTAAAATAGTAGATAACATATAGAGTAATTTGAGCACTGCCAGCACAAGCAGAACAAACAAAAAGACATTCCCTCCAGCACTCTGATCAACGCATGGAAAGGTCACGCATTTGGGGGAACATCATAGAGAATCGCTGCTATAGGACTGGCAATCTTTGCATGAGGACCTTCTGTGCTTTGCAACCGTACCTGGTCCAATGACACTCCTTTTTACATTGAAAATAATTTTTTTTAAAAGTCAAGTGGTTGCAATTTGTGCCCCTTTGGGTCAGCTACTGCTTACTTACTTTTAAAAACAGCTCTATCAAAGTTTAAGGAAACATGAAAGCATTATATCCGAAGATTATATATTTTAGCTTAAATCTTCATTTAGACTTCAATTCATTATATGAGGTAATTGCAGAATGGTCAATATCATATCAACAACAATAACTCCTTTTATTTGGCAAGTGGAGCAGGGCTAAGACCTTATATTACGTCTTGCTGTTTATCATCCTGGGGAAGAAGTACACAGCATACATGTTCATGCTGGTGTTGTTCTGATGCGAGCCACGTACATTTCCGCATGCGTACATTGGTCACAATCCTGTCTCTCCAATTAGGTCACACATGTACCTAGAGAGCCCAAGCTGTCCCCATACGCAGTCCAGCTGATTAAAGTTCTGTTGTCACTCCCAGACACCGTTACAGCAACAGCAACAGCCACACTCTAACGGTTCCAAAAGCAGCTGCAGGTTTTCATAGGTTGGGAGATGCTGAATTACTAGAAAGCAGGCCCCGGGATTTCTAACATGCAATTGGTGCTCATTACATACTCCATCTCCTGGCAAAGACAATGACTGCGCAGGTATGAACAAACCCGTAGAAGAGTAAATCTGTCTGGTTTTAAAAATCCTCTGAGAGCTGATCGATGTTTCTCTCTCATCGATGTTTCTAACTCTCTATCTCTCTCCCTTCCTCTCTGTAAAAAATCAATAAAATATATTTAAAAAAAAATCCTCTGCGAGGAGAAACCAAGATGGCGGCATAGGTAAACACCGGAAATTGCTGCCTCGCACAACCACTTCAAAAATACAACTAAAAGACAAAACGAACATCATCCAGAACCACAGGAAGGCTGGCTGAGTGGAAATTCTACAACTAGAAGGAAAGAGAAAAGCACGCTGAGACTCAGAGGAGGAGCGGAAGTAAAGTGCAGAGGTACGGAGGCGCACGTGGAAAGGGCTGGCAACTGAGGACACGGTTGTCTTTTTCAATTGGGAGGGAGTCTCAAGCTCCCGACTGCTCTGAACTCCAGTTCCGGGCGAGTCTCTGGGGACCCAGACTCATATGGGGAGAAACTGGACTGTCTGGCATCGGGCGGAACTCGAGGGCGGCTTTCTCTCAGAGGTGCTTGCAGTGATTACCGGAACACCGAGACTCAGGGCCTCTTAGGGTAGGATTGAGGATCAGCCATAGCTGTCCCGACTGCGAACTCCAGTTCCGGGCGAGTCTCTGGGACCCAGACTCATATGGGGAGAAACTGGACTGTCTGGCATCGGGCGGAACTCGTCGACGGCTTTCTCTCAGAGGTGCTTGCAGCGATTACCAGGACACTGAGACTCGGGGCCTCTTAGGG
>NW_005364745.1:1614004-1621710 GCF_000412655.1 Myotis brandtii
ACGGTGGGGGGTGAGGGGGTAAGGGCAGAGGGTGGGGTGGGAACCGGGTGGAGGGGAGCTATGGGGCGAAAAAAGAGGAGCTGTAATAATCTGAACAATAAAGATTTAATTAAAAAAATAAATAAAAATAAAAATCCTTTGCATTCGATATTTAATCTAAGAGGAAGATAAAAAGAAGATGGTCTTCTAAAGATATCTGGCAATGCTCATCGATTTTAGCTGTAATGAGACTTAAGTACTAAGAAGTGGTAATGCTGCCTTTTTGCATATAAAAAAAGAAAATGAACAACAAATCACAGAAAGAAAACCTAAAGCTTGAAAGGTTATTTCCTTTAACTAGTTACTCTTTTCTATTCCACCTATTTCTGAAAGCATGTCCAGCAGACGGGGTGGACACAGAAGGGCACAGCTTTAAGCAGGGGCAGAGGTGGCGGAATGACGCAGAGGCTCAGGGAACATGCTGGGCTGGGGGTGTGAACCGGCTATCATCTTCATCGAAGTGCTGATTATGCAGACGTACACATTTGTCAGGACAGGAAATGAGTGCTTTTTGTGTATGTAAATTATACCTCAATAAAACTGACTTATAAGGAAAATCAAGACAAACCAAATGAGGTGAAGATCAAGAACCAAGGAATGAAAGGGTGTGTAACGGAGCACGAAACTTGGCACTGAATTGCCTAGCAGCCAAGACAAAAGGACTAGATTTGTTTTTCAGAGGAGATACCTTTTCCCCCTCCAGCACTGAACTCAGCAAAATTCACGGAGTAAATTTTTACATCATGGTCATTGATACTGTCACTCTCTACTTCCAGACCACACACTTTCTACTCCCATTTCCTCTATGGGTACTTTAACTTAGGGGATGTCAACCTGTTTGGAAGGTGGGATGATCCTCTTTGTGACACTCCACAAAATTCATTTTAAATTCCACTTTTGAACTAATAACAATATTGTCAGAAAAATGACCATTTTATGTGTGTGCGATATCAAATCATGACACTTAGCCTTCAGGTACCCATGCTCCCCTTCCCCAAATTGCCAAAATCAAGGCATAAACCAGTGTCCAAATTTCCCAGCAATGCAGTTTACCACCTGTTCTCTCGTTCTGTTGGCCAAGTAGGGAAAATCGAGTGTGAGAACTAGGCTGCTTTCAATACATGGTGCTTGCAAAACCACATATCCATATGCAATGAAGGAAGAAACTGGGCCCTTACCTTACACCAAATACAAAAATTAACTCAGAATGGATCAAAGAGCTGAACCTCAGAGCAAAAACTATAAAACTGCTAAAAGAAAACATACGGGAAATGTATCCCACTACTTCAAGACAGCATTTCCATTACCGACCCATTCCCTGCCTTCTATTTCATCAGTTCCTCCAGAATTCTATGCTTCCTTTCTCAAGAGACAGGAAGTCATCAACTCAAACTTACAGCCTCGTGGCAGGTTTATCTCAGCTCTCAAAACAAAAGCCTATG
The DNA here is from genome assembly GCF_000412655.1 of Myotis brandtii. Lineage (NCBI taxonomy): Eukaryota > Metazoa > Chordata > Mammalia > Chiroptera > Vespertilionidae > Myotis > Myotis brandtii. The sequence goes on from NW_005364745.1 coordinate 1,615,486, forward strand.
AGATCAAAGTGAAGAAAAAGAAAAGAGGAGGAACATTTCACTAGGCAACGGCAATGGTGTAAATCCCTGTAGGTGCTCACCGGGTTCCTGACAACCAGTTATGTACCCACTTTATTGAAATCAGCTTCATCCAGACCATTTTACTATTGGCTTATGTAATAAAACCTGCAATAAGTGTTCATCGGAAACTTACACATACAGAAGGTTGATGGGAAACTTGTGTTTTCCAGTTTAACTCACTCTGAATAGTAAACTTTTTCCCTTGACTATATATGTCAACTTGCTTACTAGGGTTACCAAGAAAAGAAAAGCAGATTAGATATCAGCATAGTTATAGACGCTAACCATTAAATAAATTAACCAGAGGAGGGCTGGTTACTTTGTTTTAGCTTCAGTAAACTCTGCATTTGCTAAGTTATTATTTCATATGCAAATATAAAAGCTTAAGCAAATGCCTCTCTCAACTTTATAAATTATCAGATACTTTGTGCTAATTAACTTCCCCTTGGAACACCTTAAAAACTGAATTCTCAATGTGGTCTGTAGGAAGCCAGGCTCTGCGCCACTGTGTGCTACAGAAAAGGGACCGAAGCCGGGGAGAACCTGACCCACCTGCAGTGCCGCCCCCAAAGGAGTTTCCTGTAGAACAGTGGGGAATGAGTAAGATTTCCCTGCCATCTGCCAGAAGGGCACTTAGGGTGCCTGTTTGTGCGAGGGACCACAGCGTGAGCAGGGCTGCCCTTCTCTGGGGCTGAGCTCTGATGGGGCCCCATCATGCCTCCTCCAGCGCTCAGACCACAGTGAAGCCGCAAATGTTTCCAGCTGCAATGAAAGGTCCCCGGGTCAGACTCTTTTTAATTAGGGACTTTCTTCTGATATGATTCATCCAAAAAAGCTAACCTGAGCTCCAGGGCAATAAAATGGGTATGGGGAAATCCCTTGTAACATCTAGTCATCAGTATGTGAGCACAAACCACAAGCTTTTTTGGCTCAGGGCCCATTGTTTATTATAAAGGAAAACCTCAAAGCCAAAGCCAATTACAGCCATGACTTGACAATCGGACACACTTGTTAACCCTGTTAGAATGAACACAGTCCAGATGCACTCTGACCCGATCCTCACAATTACAGAATTATTAAGACTCAATAAGACTTTGACCAAAAGATTCCACTTGAAATGGGCCCTTCTTTCTGGTGAAGAGCTAATCAAAGATAGCTCTTAAAAAAACATATGAGGGACACATAAGATGAGAAGTAACAAGATGTTTCTAGGTAAAAAAAAGTCCTGTTTTCTTCAGGAAATGAACAATAACATTTTGGAAAATAGATAAACACATCTCAGACTCATTAAATAGGACATACTAACTCACAACGATCTGTATGAGAGTCAAAGACTGGATGAGGATGGAGAAAGGGACTTATATGAAACCTGTGGAAATTGGAAACAAAAAGGGGTGGGCGTGGGGGGAAAAAGAGAGAGAGAGAAGAAAGAAAAATAAAAGAACTCTCTAAAGTCACTGTTAGCCACCTTACCACAAGGTAGGTAAACAAGTTAGAATGATTAAATCCTTGAAGAGCACACAGACCTGAGACCGCCAGGGTCTCTCAGTGCCCTCTCTAAGCTCACATTTATAAAGCATATAACTGTGCGCCACAATTTCCATTCAGAAACACGTATGAAAGTTGGCAGGACTGTAGCCCTACGCTCTCACTTCCTGGATGGGAAATGGTCTTGACAAAGGTAAGTAACTTAGCAGGAACAGCCCAGCACTTCTGCTTCTCAGGCCACGATGGCTCAACAATAACCTTTTCAGCTTCACTATTACTCACTCTTCCCATAAGTATTCTCGGTTGCTTTGTGATGAGAGGCCGTGCAGTGCAGTGTCAAAAGCAGAAGTTTGACTTAGAAGCCAGACCACTATGTTCAAATTCCAGGTCTGCCACCTGCAACCTATGTAGCTTTGATCAGGTGATAAGCCTCAATGTCCTCATCTGTAAAAAGGGGACAATAACGTCGCTTACCTCATAGGACTGCTGTGAGGATTCAATGAATGATATGTAACCTTTCTAAACAAGCCTGATATGGTGAAGTATATAAAATGTCATTATTATTATTTACCTTGCTTTGGTTATCACATGTTCCTCCATATAATAGGTATATTTTTTAAAGTTGTATTTAAAATATATTCAATAAAATAATTTCTATATTAAATATAACATAGGCGCTTGCTATTGTTTTAAACCCTGAGGGAAATACCTTTGTTATGCAATATGTCTTCAGTATGAATCTCTATAACCAAAATAATCTATTATGGACGTTTGAATTTTCTTAAGGGCAAGTCATCTGTGGTCTGTTCTAAATGGTTACTTTTGTATTATTACCGCACTTTCGTGGGCAGAATAATCACCTGGGGAAGTTCGTAGGATGCAAATCCCCAGCCCCAGTGCACAGACTGAGCTGGCTGGGGCGGGATCTAAAAATCTGCATTTCAACCTCTCCACGCCCACCCTCGACTCCAACACCGACGGTCCACAAATCCTCTTGGAGAAACGCTGGCTCCACACAGGACGTGGTCCGTGATGATGGGTCACCGAAGTATAACTCAGGAAAAAGTTATGCTTCCCTATGGGAATATGTCTCGTGCTGACACAAATAAAGCTTCATGCACTCAGAGAGCGGCTTCTTTCAATACTGACGTCGAACGCATCCCTTGTGGGGGGAATGGTATTTGATATCCACATATCCGCGGATCCTGTGTCAGAGCAAACACGCTCGGTGAACATGAAAGGGACTGGACCGGCTATGAAGGCGGCTCCTCTGGCAGGAAGGGCCACGCTGACAGAGCTGTCAGGCTGTCAGGGCTGGCGGGGCCAGGCTCCCGCACACAGCCCTATGTGAGGTAAACGAATCGCAGGCCTGGTCTATACCTGCCCACTCCCCAGCCAGCTCCTTCCCCCTCCCTCCAGCAGCAGCTTTCAACAAGAAACCGTAATCGAATCTGCCTTGTGTGACTGACCAAGAGTCCTCTGTGACCTGCTGTGTCTCTAAACTCCCACGCTGTCACCCTGCCAGGGCCAGAAAGGAGGCTCAAAAACTCAGTCAACAAATGTCAAGTGTTCAAAGACTCTGCGAGCATCACTGCAGAAGGAAGGTGAGTGTATGCCATGCACAAGCAGGTAAACTGTGTAGGGTCTAGTCGTGCTTTTCTGTGAAAAAGTGAGATGCAGTAAATCTTCATTTCATCACTGACAGAAGTCAATTGCAGGGAAGAAAAACAACCAGACACACATTCTCAATTACACTGACCTTTATGAGAGGATCCTTTTAAATATTCGCTTCCCTTCAAGCACTCTGCCACTTGGCAGTAAACCGTACACTCGAGCAGGTGAGGAGAAAAACCCCTGCAGTCCTGGCTAACACATGGCATGCCACGCACACGGTGCCATGAACTCAGCTAGCACGCAATAAACCTCAGGTGACAAGATTGGGTGAAGGAAAGAGAAGGGAGCAACATGCAGCAGCAGCAAAGTGTGTCTGAGCAGAGATCACAGTCCCCTGAAAAGCTCACCAGATTGGGGATCAGAAGGAATGAAGCCCATTTCTGGTTGTAATTCACTGTTAATTGCTATCTCTGAGCTTCGGTGTCCTCACTTGTAAGGGGAGGATATGACAATACCTGCTCAACCTTCTTCCCAGAGCAACTAGTAAACTAGCATATCATCCAATTGTGAACTAACTAACTCGCCTATCATGCAGGAAAATGCCATTAGGTAATGGTCAACAATGAACAAAGACAATTTCCACTTCAACTAATTCTATATAAAGAAAGTTGAAAATATGGATGAATGATTTTCTAAGAAAATGTTCATGACAAGCAGATTCAGAAGAGAGAAATCCAAATAGACTACTTACCCTGAGGGGACGGAAAAGAGAGACATTAGGGAATTACTACTCACCCTCGCCTCCACAGAAGCACCAGGCGTGGACACTTTCACAGGTGGATTGTATCCAATCCTTACCAAACAGACCTAATTGTATTCAAAACAGCTCGAGAGTACACACAGGAAAGGAACAGATACAAAAACTTACGCAGCCAGCCTAACACCTGACAAAGAATAAGCCGTCACCTTGTGAGGATCATACAAAGGCACAAGGATGCTGCAATGGGAGGAAATCAGTAATAGAATTCATCATATTCACTGATCGAAGTAGAAAATCCTATGATCACTTCCCAAGAGATAAAATAAAGGAATGCAATGAAAGCTTCCACTGCAGACGAGCTGCCGCTGGCCTCTGTGCGGTGCCTCCTTGGCATGGATGTCCTCCCCTTGGCGGCCTGCAGGCTCACCCCCTCATTTCACTCAGGTCAGAACTTCAGCAGAGGTTCCGCCTGATGGCCCTACCTGCTCCTTCCCTCTCCTTGGTACTCCATGTCCCCGGCACTAATGTGGTTTTCTTCTTCGTATTTGCCACCATCTAACACTTATGGATTTATTTATTGTCTCTCGCTCTCTCTACTGGAATATAAGCTCCATAAATATTGCTGTTACCCTACAACCCGGAACAGTACCTTACACATTGTAGCTGTTCAATAAATCTTATGGAATAAATAAGTAAACAAAAAGATGGGTTTTTCCTTAACATCTTGTATGTGTATGTTTTCAGAAGTTATGCTTTAGGGGGGAAATACCATAAAATTGAATAATACGAACTTGCTGCTAGTTACTTTTTTCCCCACATACAAAAAGGGCTACTACATGTTTTAACCTAACAGTTACTCTTGTTAAAGTTCAAAGTGAGAAAAGGATGTGTGCTATCACTGATATTATTTAATATTGTTTTGGCAGCACTAGTCAATGCAGTTAGAGAAGAAAAAGAAATGGGTATAAAATTGGAAAGGAGGACATAAATTTCTCATTTTTGTACATAGTGGTTCAAAAGTAGGTTTACAGTTATTCATGTGGGAAAAGTTCTGACTCCTAGCATCAAGTAATATTTCGCATACCCTATGTACACACCCTAAAAAATAACAGAATATGCGGGAAATCCCAAAAAGGAATAAAAACACTAACTAATGAGATTAACTGTTTCCCAAATGAATAACATAACCACACAGATAGGAATGGAGAAGAAAAGATCTAAACTAAGTAACTGGAAAGTTTCTTGAGTGGATACTGCAAGGCTGAAACAGAAAGAACTGGACACAGGTGCTGCAGGCTAGTTAGGGAAGCTGCTTCTCACAGGGGCTAGCAACTCAGCAGCTACTTTATGTGGACACAGACATGAACACATGAATAAGTACACTGTAGGTAAGGAGCTGGGTTTCTCACTACTGGAAGAAGAAGTTACAAATACGGAAAGGGGGAAGGTTAAATGAACCCTGAGGCATGGAATTGAAATCAGAGGCATCAGTTCATATTCATGGTTTTAAAATACCAATACAAATAGCTATACACAGAAACATATATGTGTGTATGTGTAGGTTAGTGTACATACATGTGTTTCCAAGCTTTGTCAGCTGAGAAGGCCTAGAGGCAATGACATTCCAGTAGCAATGAAGATATTGAGCACCAACTTTTGGTTTCAAAACATCATTCTCCAACCAAAGGAAGCAGGGCTCCTTGGAGAAGTGGCTGATTCTAAGACTGTGGCAAGAAAGACGAGGATGAGCCTGGAACATCTTGTGGTGCCAAAAGTGAGGAAGTGCTCAAAAAACACAGGGGCTTGTTGTAGGAAGACAGGAGTCATTCTGAAGGAGAGTCCATTAGTTAAAGCTGGAACAATGTGCGCAACAAACTAAATAATACTAGTAATATTGGATTTTAACTCATAGGATAAAGTATCTTAAAGTCCATACTGATATAAAAAGTACTTGAAAAAAATGAGTAAATGCGGAAGGGACAATTCTTCCTTTCAGTAGAATTCCAATGACTAAATGCAGAAGAAAAGAGGGAACTAGAAAGTTACCATGGGCAAGCACCACAGTAATCGCTGCTGCAGGCAAACATATGGATGAATGATAAAGAGAGAGCAAAGTTTAAGGAGAGACAGGATTTGCATCGTCTTAAAATATCACCCCCAAGAAATGTATGAATTCGGGAGGAAACCAAGATGGCGGCATAGGTAAACACCGGAGTTTGCTGCTGCAAACAACCACTTCAAAAATACAACTAAAAGACGGAACGGACATCACCCAGAACCACAGGAAGGCTGGCTGAGGAGAG
>NW_005364745.1:1623398-1652057 GCF_000412655.1 Myotis brandtii
GGAAGAGACTGGACAAAAATCGTGCACCTATGGATGAGGACAGTGGGTGGGGAGTGAGGGCGGAGGGTGGGGCGGGAACTGGGAGGAGGGGCGTTATGGGGGGAAAAAAAGAGGAACAAATGTAATCTGAACAATAACGATTTAATTTAAAAAAAAAAGAAAAAAAGAAAAATAAATAAATAAATAAATAAATAAAAAGGAAATGTATGAATTCAAAATGTAATAGTAGCCTTATGGTGGAGAACCATGGGGGACACGTCACTCAACCAAGCGGTCACAGTTAGCATCACCCGCCAGAAGACACAGTGACATGAGGCCCTGATACGATGCACTGAGAACGACACATCCCCCTTGTTTTGTTTTTGCCAAAAATGCACAGTTTCATTCCAATCATGAGAAAATAGTGGACAAACTGAGAGAAAGTGTACAAACTAACAGACTGGCGTTCACTGAAAGTGTCAAGGTCATGAGAGACTAGACAGGCTGAGAATCTGTAACTGGAGGAGACTAAGAAGTAACAACTAAACGCAGTGGGATCCTTGATAGGATATTAGTGGGAAAATAAAGTAGGGTTCGTAGCTTACTTAACAGTATTGTACCAATCTTAAGTTGTATTGTGCTAATTAATTGTACTTTGGTTATGTAAGGTGTTCACATTAGGGGAAGTTGGGTGAAGAGCATACATGAATACTTTGTACTGTTTTTGCAACTTTGTTAAGTTTAAAATAAAAAATTTTAAAGCCCCAATTCTACAGTAGTGCCTTTCTTTCGTGTAAGTGTAGCTGGTTTCGTTGCGTTAAGGGCCATTACTTGCTCCTCCATACTGGGCCATGTAAGGGAACCTGAGCAGGCAGTCTCCGCTGCTGTGTAAGTGTTACTCACAGGTACCACTCCACACGTGAAAGGCAGTCTTAATAACAGACCTAGAGCTCCTCCCCTTCGTTTGCTTTTAACCCTCCTCAACTTAGATAATGCACACAGGCAATAAATTTTTTTTATCACAGGAGGAATGGACTTCACATAATTAATGGGCTTACACTAGGCTGTAATCTGGTGGAACTGGCCTGGTTGACAATTCACCATGTTAGAGTCCTAAGATACACAGATGCCCGGATTTCAGAACGATGGGTGCCTGGCCTAGTTTTTATACTCCAGGATAAAACAGGAAATGGAGACATGAGAACCTCAGAGCAGCCACTGTTCTTCCCAATGCGTTAAGCGTGAGGACTTTTCCCCGTGAAAGGCTGTCCCCTTACTTGGAATAGGCTGGAGAAACCCAGTACGGGTTGTCCTCCGCGGCCTTGGCGTGGCGCAGGATGGCCTCCCGGGGATTGCTGTCGTCGGTCTTATCTAAAGCAATGTTCTTCACGATGTATGAGGACAGGGTGCCGCCGTGGGTTCCCACCCGGCCGCCACGACCTGTTCAAAGGGAAACATCCACGTCAGGAACATAACACGCATGACAACCTATCGGTCTGCCCTGTGCACACTCTACTTCTGAAAAGGCTGAGAAGCCCTTGGCGCTGGCTTCCAAGGTGCCCAGTTAATGAATGACAGTCGGACTGGAACTCTGGCACGACCTGATTTTTCTCCCTCCCCCGCCAGAATCAGGGTCTTGAGCGAGGGGCTCAAGTTCTTCAGACTTGTGTGAAGCACACAGGTCTCAGCAGTGCTTGAACATCGTCCTTTCAGTTTTCATTTATGATGGTCACAACCAAAGTAGCAACTCACTGAACCTCAACTTTCCTAGCACATTTGTAAATAGAGACATTTTTGTTATGCCTCCGTTGCTTAATTTACATAATGATATGGATGTCGGGAGAATTACAAGTAGTTTGCCATGTATATACCTTAAAAAATTCCTCAGGTATGATCATTTGAAATTCAATTAATAAAAGTAACCAGTATTTGTTAGATGATATTGTAGTTTTGAACAAACATATCTTGGGGCTTCCCATCTCCCAAGGACCTCGTAGGGGAGAAAACAAGCAAGCTGAGCGCACTAACTCAGTAGTTCACTCTCACTGCTCTGGGAGACAGCAAGCTTCGTAAGGCAGGAGTTTATTCCCTGTAAGTCCCCAACATGCCTGACAGTCAAAAACATAAGAAGATTGACTTTTTAGGAAGATTAAAAAAAATAAAATGAAAAGCCAAACAGCACTAAAAGATTGATTTTATAAATCAAGATATGAAGAGATTAAATAATTAATTGCCAAAGAACTTACATGGCCCCAGTAATTATTCTAGTACTCAGAGGGAGGATAGAGGGAGTTGGTTGTGGGGTGTTTAGGAAGAGATGAATCCAATTGGGGAAAGCTCAGAAGAGGTCAGGGTCAGACTGTCGAGAACTTCCAATCTCTGGAAATGCAAATGGCCAGTGGGAAGCTTGGAAGATCTCGGGCAGCAGGAGTTGGGAATGACAGCTGGTGTAAGGAGCATGCAGGTGAGGTAGGAAGGAGGGCGAGTGATGGAGATAAGGAGATAAGGTGCCGAGTTAGTCAGAAGTGTTTGTCAATCCAGGCCCTACTATTTAGAAACTTTGATTAGGATGGTGGCAGAGAAAACTTTCCTAAAAAATGAGATTGATATGTGGTATGTGTTCAATGCTGAAGGGGCAGGCCAAACAGATGTGGGTCCACAACTCAGGTTCAGATGAATGAACAAGTCAAAAGCTGTAGGCTTGTGAGCTGGGACAGAAGGAAACTCCGCGGGGATAACAGAAGTGGGGTTCTGGTAAAGGCGTGTGCTGTGCTGTGGCCAAGGCTGCTTTGCTTCCTTCCGGTACAGACTTTGTTAAAACCTTTAAGGACTTTTATTCATCTCCCAGGGCAATAGGCAGCTCCATTTTACCAGCATGGAACTAAAATGATGGCCATTTTCTGCCTCGTGTGAAACCTAACCCAGCCTGGATTCTGGTCAAAGTGCCCAATGGTACATATTAAGCCAATGCTGAGAGCCACGGTTTTAGCAGTGGGCTCCCAGGAGCCCCAGAGTTCCACCGAGGTCACCTCCAGGGCTCAAGTTAGAGACCAAGCTGACGGGTCTGGGCTTCCTCTCCACTTCAGCATTACAGCGCCATCTGGTCAGCTATGTGCACTGGAATTCGCATCCTATATCTAAGCAAAAGCTTCTGATGCTAACAAGAAAATGTCTGAAAACACCTATTTAGTAAAATCTCTCTGAAGACAAAGAAACATCCAGGCCCCAAAGATGGTCCCCATTCTCCAGCCACTCCCCCTTGCTGTCCCCACCCCTCTGCAGGCCACGCCGAGAGCAGTCACCTGGGCCCGCCACAGGAGGCTCGGGCTTGTGCGACTTCAGGGGGTCCAGTCTGTCCTTCTCCAGCTGCTTCCTGGTGCTCCGCTGGCGGGGCTCACGGAACATCGGCAAGGCATGAGCTACGAGGAGTCACATTTGAAAAATTTCATTATAATAATAAGCCTTCCACCCAAAAGGCATAGCTAGGGCATGACTAACCGAAAGATGAAATGGAAGTCATAATGACAGCTTTCCTCTAATAACAAAAGACAGTCTTACTGTAACCAATTAACCAATTCTGTTGGAGACCAGACTCGTTGTTCACCTCTCCTGGCAACCGATGGCACGCAGGAAATGGCCAGAGACTGTCACGGAAACACTGGGGAGGCTCCCCGTTTCCCAAGCCCTGGGGGGCAGTTAGACCTAATTTCTGTGGTTTGGAGAAGACACACTGTAATGGGGCCGCCTCTTCTTTTCTCTGATGGGCCTGCATGTGCATCGTGCCAGCAGCCTGCCGTCAGCCCCGAGGTCTCCTCAGATGCCTCAGAGGCACTGGAATCACTTCACACGTTTCTGAAATGTGACCACCTCTCAGGAGGAGCTGACGACACTGAGTGGCCGGAAGGGAGGGGCACTTGTCCCACTGAAACTGGGATAAAGGTTGCCCGAATGCACGGGGGTGCCCGGCTCTCCTGCGTGGCGACTGGATGGGCATTATTCCTACATCGCTGTGGACAAGCCAAACAATAAAAATCAAAGCAATACTTGTCCAATTATGGTTGTGTGTTTACTCAGTGTCAGAATTAAATTTCAGAACATAAAAGAGCATATGGATTTAAGAGGGAAACGGTATCTGGGGAAGAGGGAGAACATTTGGGAGGTGGGGGAATAAAATATCTTTTTTTGACCAGAAAAAGCACCTGAATAATTTCTTTGGATGCTTGCATGCAGATTAAAACCTCCTTACAAGGGAAAATTTTCCCCAGAGGCCTGGGAGAGGCAGGTAAAGGAATAATAGGAATTTAAAAGGAGTTTATAATATGAATAACAGAAATGTCTGCACCACCTCAAACATGCTCCCAGTATCCCCACCCCCACCCCCCGCCTCCACTCCAGCACCTGGGCCTGGGCCGTATCACGCGCTGGTGAAACAGGCAGCCTGAGTCCGGGACACAGCGCCGTCCCTGTTGGGCAACACGGCACGCAGTATTTTTAGGAGGGGAACATAGCTTTTCACTTCAAACGGCTGGAGGAATTTAAGTAGGCCGCATGTAATTACATGAGCCAGACTGTTATGACACCGACTTTAACACTTCTACTCCTGCAAGAAGTGTTGTGGGATCCCTTCAGGGACCATAAGTTCCAAGGGAGCTGGTCTCATAGAAGACCCACCACCGGGAGAGAGCCCAGCAGTGCAGCGCCCCCTGGGCTTAGAGGAGAGTGGATAAGTCCACAGGGGCTTCCGCCCACGACAAGTGCTACAGCATCCGAGGCTGCCTTCCTGGCTGCCGTCTAGGACCGGCCTGAGACTGAGGCTCTGGGGACACAGAATTCTGCCCGACTGATTGACGAGGTGTGTGGCAAACCCAGAGGAGCTGCTGTCCTGGGGATTTCTGATCAGATCCCAGGTAGTTAACCTTCCATCTCAGTGCCTCTGGGCCGGGCGATGGCAGGTCACGAAATGCAGAGGGAGGTGGGGGAGAGCCTCCACGTGGCCTCCTCCCTCCCCTGATAAAACTGTTGTCCAGCATCACATGGCCGGTCAGTAATTGAACTGGACGCACCAGCTCCCCCGATTCCAGGACCAGCACTCTTTCTTGTTTATTCTTAGAACAGATTGTTATTCTTTAAAAGGCTGCTACAGAGTAATGCATTAGGTTCCAACAGGCTTTTCCGTTTGGGGTTGAAAGTTACATAAAATGACTCCGTCTCCGTGATGAGTCACAGAAGCCCAGGGTGAGCTGGTCCATGGCTGCAGTCCTGTCCACACGCATGGGAGCACTGGTGGCATCTGCCTGAGCTCTGAGGGCTTCTCCTGCCCCCAGAGCCATGAGATCAGCACCGCACTAGAGCGGAGAGATGGGTGGTGAAGAAACCAGCTAACAACTTACGGGTGATGATGTAGTCCTGGGTCAGAGTCTCAGCTTGTTTCGCCTTCCGCTGGGTTTTGACCACACATAATTTTGCTCCCCTGGGGAGGGTAAAAGCATAGTGTTTTCTTTACTTGGTCTCAGAAACAGAAAGCATATGTTGAAAGCATCAGACACTCTCATCTCACCACACCCTTGACTTTCTCAGGGATGTGACAGATGAAGCTGCCGTGATAAGAGACCGACCGTAAGGAAAGCAAGACTGCTGTCAGTGGTTACTACAGAGAGAAAGGGATGCAGAGGTAACTGGGCAGCAGAAGGCTGGTTTAAAAATGTACAGAAATAACCTACAATGAAAATCTTCAGGAGATATTAATAACATTAATCAGCCTTTTCACGCTAAAGGTCAGAGGGTTCAAATTTTCGTTTATGTCCCAGGTGAAAGCAGTCTGGATGGTCTAGACCCCAAGTGGCATTTGTAAGCATCTCAAATACAAGAGGACGAGTGTCTGGCACTGAGCTGGCTGGGCAGCGCTGCCAAGGGGCTAAGAATGCGGGGGATGAACCAAAAGTGTGCTCAGGACACCTCCCTTCTCCTTAGCAGCACGAGCCATCCCGCTCGGGAGAGGCATACACAAACAAGCCAATTCTTAAAGATCCCGAAGGCAGTGCTTTCCAAATGGGCACTATCAAATGGGGCTCATCGTCTTCTCCAGTGGACCGGACTCCCTCTCATCCGAGTTATATTAGCATTTTCAAATTCTTTATGGAAAAACAAAAACCTATTTGTTCTTAAATACCACAATATGTAACTTTATTTTCTAGGACAAAGGTTCCAACCCTAGGTCAGAAAGTTCTGAAGAAGACAAGACTGTCTGCTTCCACGTAGAGCCAAATTATGGCCAATGGATACTCTTTAGTAAAGCATGTGGGACCTCAAGGCAGGTCTATGGGGGACTCCAGTGACATCAGCATGAATTTTAATACTGGCTAACCAGGCTTACTCCCCAGAATGACCATTCAGTCAGAGAAAAGCAACACCATCCTTTTCTTATGTCCATCCATGTCCACCTTTGTGCCCAAGGAAAATGGGAGTGGACCGACTGGGCTTCAGCGAAGTTCTCTGAAATACACTAGTGTGCTTACATTGGGCATCTGGGGTGAGCCAGGGGTTGGAAGGCGGAAGTGTTTGTGCTTCCCCTTCTGCTGGCAGGGAACCACCCTTCTATCTGATAAAAGGCCAGATAGAGAGGGAACAAAACAGACTGGCCGGCCCCATTTCCTGTTAGTGGTCAGCTTGCTGCCTTGTTGATCCCCTACATGCATCACTGCTAATGCCACTGTCCAGGGTGGTATGTAGAGTGGGCCGGCCTCCCCCTGCACTCAGCATTTCAGCTAAAGAACTGCAAATCCCCAGGACACTTTCACTTTGAATTCTGTCTGGATCAAGGGTGATACCCAAATCCTCTAAAGCACAATGCTAAAAGTCTGAGGCTTTGCTCTGTGCCAGCTGCATTTTCTGAAAGGATGGATCCCCATCAAAGGAGGGAATAAATGAAAGCGGGTGAAACAAAGGCCCTCCCCCCAGTTGTTGTCATCCATCTACAACAGGCAACAGTGCTGAATACCTCTGACTCTTGTTGGGGTCATAATAGACTTTCGCCAGCCCGTTTCCAGTTCCCACCATGATCTGGTTCAGCTTTGGATGCCACAGGCAGCGGACCACACTCTGAAAAGGAGAGGCATGGTGATCAGCTACAGATGGGGAAATCCTGCTGGTACTCCCATGGCTGGTTTACTAATCCGACTATCAGCCTAGTGGTTACCTCTGTATCTTTTAGGACATTTTCTTCTAAACCTAAGGTATTCCTTTGGTCCATTTCCATCCCAACACTATTAACATAAGGAAGATGTTCCCTCCTCACAGCCCTGACACCACAGTGCTGGGCTTCCCCACTCCGCCGCCACGAGAGGCTGGCATCTGGGAAAGCTAAACACATAACTCAGTCCTGCTGCCTCTGGCGCAGTTAGAGCTCGGAGTTTAATGCTTGGACACTCACAGCGCGTCCCTGGACAGCAGACTGGGACCAGGTGGTTATTGTTTTCGGTTCACAAGGCTCCAAGTCTCATAAAGCTTTTTCAGGGACAACACATATTTGCAGGCATTGAAGAACACCTCCCTGTCTGTGAGATAAACCAGAGGAGAATAGCAGAAGGAAAGCAGAGACGCAGAACACGGACTTGACATGAACCTAAATGAAAAGCTGTTTAAGAGGAGACTCCGTGGAAGTTCTGATCCCTGAATCCACGGCTGTGAAGGCAGTGAGCGGTGCTCTGGGCCAGAAAGAAGCTCGAGTTCTCAGTGAGACCCACAACCTAATTTTAATTTCTGTCTGCAGTGAGAGGGCACAGGTGGGAGGGCCTGCAGTGAGAGGGCACAGGTGGGAGGGACTGCAGTGAGAGGGGCACAGGGGGGAGGGACTGCAGTGAGAGGGCACAGGGGGGAGGGCCTGCAGTGAGAGGGCACAGGGGGGAGGGACTGCAGTGAAAGGGCACAGGTGAGAGGGACTGCAGTGAGAGGGCACAGGGGGGAAGGGTGGCAGGGATAGGATTAAGGGGGAAACAATGAAGCAGAAGTTGATAGGAACAAACAGCATGAGCTTGGTCCTGCAGATCTCACTGGGATGGGACAGGAAATGAGTGGAAACCTCAATTCAACATTTATTAACAACTTATGCACCAAGCAATGTACAAGGACCAAGGAAAAAGGGTACAATAGGTGCTGCCATTTTACATTCTAATAGTGAAATGAAAACAATGGAATTTCCTTCTCCTAGGTCTACCTTGGCTTGATCTTTGATTTCTCCTCCCTAATCCTCCTACTCTTTTGTTAAGACAGAATATCTGGAACTCTCTGCAGTTCCTTTTTATAAAAATCCTGGATCCCACCTGCCTGGCAAAAAATATGCATATAGCTCAATGGCTACCAATCTTCCCTGAGACTGAGGAGCTGGCAGGAAATGTAAGGAGGCTGCAGGCTTCCAGTTCATGTCTGACAACACCCTCCAAGAGTAGCCTCAGCTCTGTACCACTGAAGGGGGCTGAGATGTTCTATTGAGGAAAATCACATCAGAATGGCTGGTTTTCCCTGTTGGTATGAGGGAACTTAAGCTAAAAGAGTAGATTTTCACAGCTTAGGTTTTCTTTCCACAATTTTTTATAAATCTATCTAATTCAGTTACAAGTACTTAATATATATATCATATATATATATATAAAATATATATATATATAAAATATTCACACTTACTAAAGTAAGTCACTATTAACAGAAAAACTTGAAAAATCGTAAACCATAAAAATCACATAGAGCTTGACTTTTTGGGGAGGGTTGTCGTTGTGCACATAGTTTTGTACATAGGCTTGTGGAACATACATTAAAATGCACGCATATATAAAATTACATTTTTTTTCCTAGTAAAACTGTGCCTGGTTGTTAATATGGAATTAAATATATCAATAGCTCAGGGTCTGCAAAGTAGCTCCACTACTGAGACTAATTTGAGAACAGTGGAAATTTCCAGTGGTCACGACCAGGCACATGGAAACATGAGAAGAGTCACAAACATAACTTCATAGCCCCTGTCTAGCATAAGTTCAGCCAAGCCAATATTCACCTTCTTCAATCTTTGCTTAGACCACCCTATTGAGCGCTACACCCTATGACTCCCCTTACTCCGAGCTTTCTTTTTCACAGCATGCATCACCTTTTAACATAATGTATAATGCATTGTGAGTTATGCTTATCCTGCCTCTGCACTAGAACGCATGTCCACATAGGCAGAGATCTTGGTCTGTTTGGTGTGGCAATGTATGCCAAGTATCTGGTGCTCAATGAATTTTTGCTGAAGAAATGAATCAAAAGTTACAGTTCACCGAAGCCTAACTGGATTGCTTTGCTAAGTTGGAGATGACTTTCAAGTTAAAATATTACCACCTACGAGGAATAATTTTATTTCTCCAGACCCTTATTATACCCAAGTATCTCACACATGCAGTGGGGGCGGTCCTCCCCCATGTGGTCCTAAAATGAGGAAAGAGCATGAACCAGAGAGCAAGAGAGGACAGTGAGAGGGGCTGTCAAGAGCCTTCCGAATCTCGGCCACTCACAAACAGTCCCGGGACAATCGTAAGGATCTAATACTCAAGTTATCTCCCTTCCTTGTTTCTCCAGAGGTCTGGCTAAGCATCTAAGATTACTGGTTTTCAAATGTTTTCAAGTGAGCAGGGTGCAGAATTGGAAAAGATCCACAATGTAGGCCTGGGAAATTCCAAGACACCCAGCCAAACAGGCAGTGTGCAGGGGCAGCAAGTTACTGTTACTCTCTCCCTCCATGCCATGGGTGTAAATGTTAGAGAGAGGCCACTGCCCAGGCCAACAGACCAATGTCTGATTGCTTTCCAGGGAGGCCCAGCTTGGACGCTGCACCTCTACTCTTGTTCACAACTTCCCCCTCAGAGCTCGCAGAGACACACAGGGCTGGCCAGCACATTTACACTCCTTTTCACACGGAAGCAAGGAGCAGGCAAACAAGCGCCCTTGCACTAACCAGTCATTCAGAGCCCATCCATCCACTGTGGCAATGAGTCCCCAACGCAGCCAATGGGGGCTCTGAGCAGTCAGACTTAGGCAAGGGATACTTAAGGCTCAATTACCCTAAGACTGGTTATTAATCAAGTACTACAGGGATTCCAGAACGTGGAATGAAGAAACAGAATTCAAAGTCAAAGGTTGGGTGGGCCTTTTTTGTTTATTAATATTTATTGTGCGTGTTTAGCTAACCTTCAGAAACTTTGCAGCTAATGCGGCCCCGCACTTTGTCCTGTCAAGGAAATGCATCTTATAGCAGAGAGCTGGCCATCTGCCAACCCAAACAATCCCCGAGACGGCAGCGAGGCTGGGAGCGAGCAGAGCTGCCACGCTGCTAACTTGTCAAACATACATGCCGGGCTTTACTTCACAACAACGGGACACGTGCCTGCTAGAAGCCTGAGGAGCCATCAGAAGACAGATGAGCTATGACTACTTGAAAGAGTGCATTCCCTCGATCAACCACCCACCCACCCAACTGCTTTCAGCCTCTGTTCTTGAAGAGGTGCTTCTGTGGCTGGGGGCTCACACTCAGACGGTCAAACCTACAGGCCATGCGGCAGGTGAAGAGAACACATCTGCATCGAAGGACCAGAGAAGAGAGTCATGAAGGGTCTACAAGGACCAGAGCGAAAGCCTTCACATTATACCGCGAGCTTCAAAAGGCAGCAGACCACTGTTGGGCAAAGAACTCAATTTTGGAATGAGTCTGCATATTTCACAACTACTTTCATGATTTGCTTAACTAAATTGATAAAGCACTTTATCAATTTAATGTAGTTCATCTTACCAAAACATGTGGGACCATTAATGGCTTCCCCTAGCTGCCCAAGCTAAACTTCACTTTAGCATAAAATTCGGTCTTGTCTTTTAAACCAAAGCCTACTTTCATTTTAGTGTTACAAACTGGCAGAACAGAACAGTCCCAATCTGTCCCCAAAGTACTTAGCTCTGCAGCAGCCATGAGGAGATGCTAACCGGAGTTGGAAATCGTAAGCAAGATGACAAGGAGTTACCAGACTTTAATGTGCTCAACACAGATCTTTCTTCTCTGCAGAGACCACAAGAAAAGAGGGTGGGCTAGGGAAGAAGAGACGCTGCGTATGAACGGCAGTGTCCAAATGCCCAAACAGGGATTCCGGAGTTAGCCCTGAACACAAGTGAAAGGCCATGAAAAATTCCAAATAATTTACTTCTGTGGTTTTGGGGTTTACTTTAAGTGAAATTATGGAAGCAAATAAGGAGAGAAGGAAGCCAATGAGAGTAATAAACTTATGTTTTAGGACATGTGGGAAGAGAACTATTAGGTATCTGGAATTTTATCTTATTTAAAGTAACAGAATCCTCACAACAACACTACAAAATTGGTAAACTTATTTCCATTTCACAAGAAAAAAACGGAGGTTTGTCGAAGGGCGGGTAACTTGCCCAAGGTCACGACCTTGTACAGAGAGCAGCTGGGAGAAGCGGGGAAGTTTTTCCAAGTCTAATGCTTGTTCCCTCACACGACCTAATTATGCAAAGTCCTATTTCAGAAGATGGGGAGGAGGGGATGTCGGAGGTTTTATATCCTTTCCAAACCGACCTAACCCAGAAGTAGAAATCTTAGCAAGTTTATATTAAAAAGCAGATGGTATTACTAAAATCATAAAGGAAAAAGCCCACCACTGCCCGGTTCACAAATGTTTCTGTAAAAGAAATCAATGCCTGCGGAACATCTCAGGCGTCTGCAATGCACGCATCCAAACAGCGCCCCGCTCCACAGCCCGTGCTGAGAAGCTGGCATCCTTCATAATTTCCTATCTGCGGCATGCTGATGATGAAGCCCCACTTCCTGATCCTCCCCAGCTGCTGACCCGCACTGTAAACCAAGCTGCATCTGGCTTTTCCTGTTTTGTTTCTGTCAGTAAGTCCAAGAATGGAGAGGCTCACTCAGGGATCCGTGCGAGAACCAGCGTTGTCAGGATTTTCAAATGAAGAGCCCACACCTGTCCGTGGGAGACCGTGGGGAGACTGCCGCCCGTCTTGCAGCTTTGTTCAGGGGTGGCCCCCAGTCACGGGCATCCTCAGGACTACCCAATACATCGGAATGGTCATGTACGTGTGTGTTGATCCCCAAGGCGAAGAACACAGATCAAGATGTTGAGTCCAAAACAAATAAAAAGAAGTCAGATGAAAATGGAAAAGTACTGGAGAAAGAAGAAAAGTACTGGAGAAAGAACTGTCTTCCGATTTTCACAGGTTTTCTTTCACAGAGGAAGAAAAACAGCTTTCCACATTAAAATACTGAGCTGGGGAGAAGAGTGAGGTGGGGATTCTGTCAACCTTCCCAGGCTTGGTCCTGTCCTCCCAAAGCCCTGCTCTTCCCAAACTTGCATTATCTTGCCGCATGCACAGGCCATGGGGCTGGGCCTTAGCCCTCTGAAGTTCAGGAAGCAAACCTGTGCGTGAGCTTCAGTCTAATAAACAAGACTCCTCAGCACCCACCTGAGCCCCACGAAGACAACCCTCGAATGGAAAGATCAAAGACAGACATTTGCTCTGCTCTGCTCTGCTCTCCTTCTAAGTGGGCTCGCACCTGTCCTGTCTTCCTCCCCGCACTCCTCACACTCCAAGCAACTTCCACCACAGGACCAGACCTGTAGCAACTGTCACTGCTCGCGGGGAATCTTCTCAGTCTTCCCCTCCCCTGCCCCCACTAATCTCTGATAAACCAGACAGAAGGCCAAGACTGAGGGCTCGAAAAGGCAACAAGGCCAGAGCACTTTCATAGAAACCAAACACAGAAAAGCGTGGCTCTGCCCCTGCCAGAAATGTTGGTTCAGATGCACAGATTACGAGTTTAAAAAACTGTCATCTAATTAGTAAATTAATTCTCATTGAGCCCATAGGAAATGCATGTATTAAAATCAGTTCATTTACAGCTTATGCTCTAAAATTAAGGTAACCACTAAAGCAGCAGGAATCAGGAATCTGGAATCTGGTAGTTGTCCTTGGCACTAAATGAATCACATCTGCATCTGATAATAAACTTGCCTAAAGAATTTCATCACGAGAAAAAGTTCTCGGAGAAAATGGAAAGTCTCTTGGGTAAGAAAATTAAACACAATTTTCTTCATCTAATTGAAAACACTAAATTTTAGTTTGGTCCAATCCTTGAAAGAATTTATAAAGTCAAAGAAAGCACAAATTATGGCTGAAGAAAATCTGGTAATTATTCTTATCAACGACAGTCTGGGAGCAAGAAGCAAACCCGAGCCTGGAAGCTAGAGTCTACAGGGTGAGGGACATGGGTGGTGGGGCCCATAGGCACATGCCCAGAGGCCCCTTCCCAGAGGGATCCACTCAGAATTGCTACTGGAAGCACATCCCAGCATCCAGCGGAGCTTCCCACTATGGGCATGGGATGGGACGGTGGGGTGGGGGAGGGACAGGTGTGCCGAGACCCGGAGCCCCAGAGCCTCAGGCAAGTCCCTGCCAGCAAAGAGCAGTCTTACCTGTGTACATCCTGTATGATCTACCCTGGGGACTGGGTGTGGAGAAGCTTGGGCAGCACTACCCAGCCCCTCTCTCAACCAAATCCACAGGGACCCAGGCCCTTTCGCCTTCTTCATTCATCAATAGTTAGAGATGGGCATAAAATCAATGACTACAAATTCTTTGAGTATATGAATAAACAAGGCATAAGTGGATAGAACTACTCAATCCCTAACTACTAGATGAGGAATATATGTGATCAGAGCTTGGAAGTCATTAAGTACGTAAAACCAAAAAAATACAGGAAAAGCTAAATCTTCAAAGATGAGCTATCCAGGATATGTAAAGCGCTATTTATCTTAATAGAGTACAGGAAAAGATGTTTCACAACTCATGCTCCTTTATTTAGCTCTTTGGGGGTCTCACAACCCCTCCTCATACAAGACACAGCATTACCTGTCACTCCACAGAGGGAAAACCACTCTCCGGGGAGATGTGTTAATTACAGACCTCTCTCCTCCCCACACTATATATAACAGTGAACTCTGGCCGGAGCTCTGCTAGAACAGCTGGGAAACTTATTACTGAAGATCATTCATCAGATTCAGGTTGGGAGAGGGAAAGTGTCACAGAAAACTCTACCAGACATACAGTCTTCTCGTGGTCATCACTCAGTGGGACGGAACATGGAGCTGGGGTCAGGCAAGAGGGCACTAGTTATTACTGTGTTATATGTTTATACAACATATAAAAAACAGTGTGTCATTCTGAACACCTTCAAACATCTACAAAATCAAGCTCTCCTTTTTGATATGTTACAGAGGAGTCAAGTATGTTTCTCCTTCGGGGCTGTATTATCTAGCGCCTGATTCTTCACCCAGTTTTGGCGTTCATGGCAATTATGTCTATTTAAGGAAATACAGATAAATTCAAATACCAATTAAGTAAAACACCAAACTCGTGTGCAGAGAAGGGGGAAAAAGTTTCTGTTTAACCAAAAGGGAAATGCTGACTTTTCTACTAGAAATGAAAGCAAAACAGTAAACAGAAAACATTTCTTTGAAACTGCTGGCAACCACCCAGCCGGTGTGGCTCAGTGGTTGAGCATTGACTTATGAACCGGGAGGTTGTGGTTCGATTCCCAGTCAGGGAACATGTCCAGGTTGAGGGCTCGATCCCAGTAGTGGGTGTGAAGGAGGTAACCCATCAATGATTCTCTCTCATCATTGATGTTTCCATGTCTCTCTCCCTCTCACTTCCTCTCTGAAATCCATAAAAATATTAAAAAAGAAAGAAAGAAACTGCTGGCACCAAGAAGTAGTAGACACCTTTTAACATAGGATGTTAGAAGATTAAATGACACTAGAAAATGGATAAACTGCTCAACTGGACAAGCCCTCCTTCAGTCCTCATGCTTCTGCCTTTGGTGATTTATGAAGCCTGAGGCATCAAGTGGGAGCGCTTCTACCATGTAACTCCCAAAACGGGGCCACGGTCAAACAGATGATTACAGGAGAAGACATCTCCCTGTGGGTTCCGAGTCTGGATTCCGACACAAACAGGATTTCAAAGAAGAGAATGTTGATAGAGAATAAAAAAAGCTGCACCTGAATTAAGAGTCTACTGCTTTACATAAATTTATGAAGTTTTTCTTTTTAAAAAGACTGGAGATGTGAACAGAAATGAAGTGATAAGTATATGGGAATTCTTCCTTCTAAGGAGGAACAGTGATCAGACTTTTGATAAAATATAGTGACAAATTCCAACAAATAATCTCCTTACTTCAAAGCAGAGTGTGTTCTACAAAATAGAGCCAGGGCACAGATCATATTCATCAACATTATAACAACCCAAACAAATTATATTTATTCGAGTTTTAAATTGCCAGCATTTTAAGCATCCGCAGTAAATTTGTTTCCTCCATGGAACTTGAAACAGGGCTATTTTTAGTAAGACTGAAAAAGGGTCATCTCAAGTTTTAAAGAAGCAGACAAAATAAAACGTGCACTTCTTTCATCAAATCTAAAACATTTTTACTCTGAAATACCAAATTAATTTTTTTAATCTATTAACAAAAAAATAGAAACAAGAAAGGGTGATAGGGAATAGGCCATGACAGTAGGCACCAATAAGGACACACTAGAATAAAATAAAACAAGAGGTAAAGCAACATTAACAAATACCTTTTCACCAAATACCTACTATGTGTCACATGTTATGCTAAGCATTGGGAATAGAATGCCCTTACTACCCAAATGGCACCTAGGAGACTCTTACTCCAATTTGGTCACATTAGAATCTAGAAATGGTTGAGAAGAGAGCATCAAAGATAAGAGAAGGTGAGAAAATATCCCACAAGGAAATGTTAAAAACAACGACAATACCAAGAACTAATTGTGGTTCCTTTAGACAAGAGAAGACTGAACAGTAACTTTATAATCCTCAAGGAAACAGAGGAGGTTGACCAGCTGTCCTCCGAGTCCACGAGGACTAGAGTAAAGGATGCGGGTTCTAAGAATGTGAGGCTAAAAGTAAAGGAAAAACAGGTATGATGGTAAGGGCTTTCATAAGCAGGAATAAGCTCTTTAAGTAAAATTTTCTGTTAAAAGTAAGCATAACCAGCTTGATCAGCATGGCTCAGTTCTTGAACGTTGACCTATGAACCAGGAGGTCAAGGTTTGATTCCTGGTCAGGGTAAATGCCCAGGTTGTGGGCTAGGTCCCCAGTGTGGGGCATGCAGGAGGCAGCCAATTAATGATTCTCTCTCATCATTGATGTTTCTCTCTCTCTCTCCCCCCACCACTCCCTTCCACCTGAAATCACACACACACACACACACACACACACACACACACACACACATATTTTAAAGTAAGCATAACCAGTGGACACAGACAATAGTGTGGTGAAGACCTGGGGTGGGATAGGGGCTGGGGGGAGGGGGAGGTAAAGAGGGGGGATTGGGAGACATCTGTAATACTGTCAACAATTTAAAAAACAACAACAGTAAGCCTGATTTTCATATCGGAGAGGTAGGCCGCAGCTCTCAGGAAGGCAAGAAGATAACACTGAAAAACTGAGCGAAGCAGGCCTGATGCCAAGCAGCCGCTAATAAGCAACAGCCAGCAGCGTTGCCTGCAACGGACAGATGTCAAGAGAACATACCTCCAGGGTGAGAGAGGAGACTCATTCCGGGATCAGTGACCTAACCCTACTCCCTACACTATGAATGTCCCTGCATATGTGCAGCAACGGTAGAGACACCTCCTAGTTACGCCTGCTGCGATGTGTACTATTTCACTGTTAAGTTTCCCATCCCTGCTGTAAATCCCCCTGGCTCTGGGTGAGCCAGGGGAAACACATTTCACACAGTCTCTCCCTCTGAGGGCAGTTGTAACACCTGGACAAAAGGCATGGAGAGCCTACTTGAGGGCCCTGAGAAGCAAACAGTAGTAGGTAGGTTGGGGAATTCGTCCAGAATTCACAGTACCACTGAAGCGGCAGTGAGTTAACCATTTCCCCCACTCTGGTACTCCACACCCGCACACCCCCAAAATCTGTGATGAGCAAAACATCAAAATTTTAAATAAAGACAAGACCAGATCAACTGATTTTTTCTTTGGTCTCAGGACTTAATGCAGCTTGGCACAGCACTGCTAAAATGTTATTTATCTTAATTACTGAGATTTTTGGCACCTTCTTAAATTTTGTTCTTGGACCTGACCCTCATCCTGGCCCTGCCTCAACCTGTATCTCACTCTATTACACAACAATTAGCTCAAAATGGACCACAACTAAGTGTAAAACATAAAACTTTTAGAGGAAAACAAAGAAAATCTGTGTGGCCTGGGTCTGTCAAGGAGTTCGTAGATGCAACACCGAAGTACAGTCTATAAAATAAAAAAACTGATAAACTAGACTTTATCAAAATTAAAATCTTCTGCTTTATAAAATACACCATTAAGAAAAAGTAAAACACAAACAAATAAAAAAACAAGCAACAGAGTGGGAGAAAATATTTTTAAATCATATATTTGGCAAAAAAATATTGGCACGTAGAATATATAAAAGGCTCTCAAAACTTAACAGTAAGAAAACATACAACCTGACTTTAAAATGGTAAAAAAACCTGAATAGGTACTTTGCCAAACACGACATAAAAATGGAAAATGAATACATTAAGATATGCAGCATCATGAGCCATTAGGAAAATGCAAATTACAACCATGATTAGATCCTGCACCACACATATTAGAACATATAAAGTTCAAAATGCCAACAATACGAAATGCTGGTGAGGATCAGAGAAAGTGGAAAATGCATGCACTGTGGGTGAGAATGCTAGATATTATTGCTTCTCTGAAGACTGGCCTAGCATATTCCTATAAAAATAAACATGCACTCACCATATGACCAGCCAGCCTACTATTAGGTGTTTATGAAAACTTATGATTATATATATACTAGTGTCCCAGTGCACAAATTTGTGCACGTTGAAAGGAACTTAATTAGAAGAAATATTTTAATAACGTTATTTGCCCTTTCTCTATAATAGAAGTGTTAACCAAATTCACAATCTACAATGACAGATCGAAACACACACCTGCAATTGGCGCCAGTGAGAGCTTTATATGTATTGCACATGTGTGAGTCAAGTTAGCCTTTTATAGATATAGAATAAACTTGCTTAATTAGACCTGCTTTCTGATTTAGCTAAACTTTTTCCAGCCGAGTGAAGCACCCCAACTTCTCTTTCAGGTAACTGTCAGCAACACAGCAGTAAATATCAACATGAAGCAGGCTGTTATTATAGATCATGCAGGGAGAACAAAGGGAAAAATATTTAACTGCAGCAGTGTTTGACTATATTCTGCGCAGTGAGAAAACCTGAAGTCATTTTCAAGGTCCACCATTTCTTACTACTTTTCAGTCAGGTCAAGTTTCTAAGCTTTCTAAATCTCTGTTGTCCGGCTAATGAAAAGAAAATAGGACTCCATCGAGTCTCCTATCTACCTACTCCAGGATTTCTGTGAGGATCAAATGAGATGAAGCACAGGAAAAAGCTTCACAGGCATTTGGTTACAGTATAAAGTGTTTGCACCTGGCTATAAAACAAGTCATGTTCCTGGGCTGAAGAAACTGCAAGGAGGCTAGTCGCTAGGGAGAGGAAGCCAGGCATTGCTACATGACATCATAACCTGGCGTCCATAGAGACCGTTTCTGGGCTGGGCTGGGCTGTGGGCTGCATTTTTGCTATGGGGTTTTGGCAGCGTCAGCTGCGATTTGGTGGGCTGTCTCTCCGGGATGGTGGTGGGCCTGTGTCCCACTTGGGGGAAGCTGAGTGTTGCTTTGTGGGCACCAGGTCTGCAGTGCCATTTATTGTTAAATGGCCTGTTGCTAGGGAGAGGAAGCCAGGTGTTGCTACGTGATGTCATTACCCGGAGCCCACAGCCACCATTTCTGGGCTGAGCTGGGCTGTGGGTCACATTTTGCTCCATGGGGTCTCGGCAGCATCAGCTGCAATTTGGTGGGCTGTTGCTCCAGAGTGATGGCAGGGCCTGTGTCCCACTTGGGGGAAGCCAAGTGTTGTTTTGTGGGTGTCAGGTCCATGGTGCCGTTTCTCTGTAAATGGCCAGTGCATGCCACGGTAGCTTCTGCATTGAGCGTCTGCCCCCTGGTGGTCAGTATGCATCATGGCTACTGGTCGGATGGACACTTAGCATATTAGCCTTTTATATATATAGATATAGATATACGCTTATAGCAGCTCTATCCATAATCTCCAAAAACTGGAAATAATCCAATGTCCTTTAAGGTAGACAAACTGTACCATACAGGAAACTACTCAGCAATACGCTATAGGAAACTACTGATTCACAGAAGTGACCTTGATGGGTCTCAAAGGCATTCATTCTGCAGAAAGAAGGCGGTCTGAGGTTACGCCCTGTCTGAGGGCACTTACAAGACGTTCCTGAGAAGGCAACACTACAGGGATGGAGAACAGATCAGTGAGGGCCGGGGTGAGAGTGGGGCGGGGTGACAGGTGAGAATGTGACTAGAGGGGGAGCACAAAGATGTGTGTGGGGGTGAGGGAACTCCTTCTGTCCTGATTGTGTCGATGGGGCTCTGAGACTCTACTTGTATAAAAGGCACAGAACTGTATACTTAAAAAAGAGATCAATTGTACTGTGTGATTTTTTTAAATAAAAAGAAGGAATCAGCACTAAACTAGTTCCTGTCATTTTCCCCTAACTAGAACAGTTTAAGACTCCATAAGGAAGGTATTAACAGTTAAAGCACCATGAAATGGACGGTTTCTCTTCTCTCTGCTCTCATGTGCCTGCAGATGGGCACTCTTCAAATCCTGAACACTACTGCCCTGGGACATCCATCACATGACACCTTTAGGGGCACTGAGGACGAGAAGTGACTTCATCAAGCTGCCCTGCAGCCAGCCAGCCCTTGGGCACTGCGAAGCTTAGTCAGCAGGGCAACCAGCTGGACTCCACTGACTGCGTAAACTGAGCTCTGGTGTGTGTGCTGCTTACTTCAGGAAACCCCAAGAAAGGCCTCAGGAACCCAAATCATAAAAGCAGCAAAAATGCAATATTGTTTTTCATTTAGCCCAATGGCATCTTTCTTTCTCAGTGCTTAAAGAAAATACCGGTACAGAAAGTAGTACTGACTGATAGCCGTGCTTCTTGACTGTAAAACACTGTCCTAGCAGCCATGCTGGAAGCTAGCTCTGGACCCAGGAAAGGGCGGTGCTAGAGAAATAACCATGTAACTTCTATATGGGCAGATTTCCACTTAAAAGCCACCATCACCTACTTACTCCCAGGTTCCCTATCAAATATTCATACACCTCAGAATCCGAGGATACAACCAGTGCTCACATACCCTGCCTTTCAGTTCTCAGTGAGCAAATGCTCCCTATACCTATGATGTACTGTCTTACCTCTTCACTGGGGGGAAATACATATTCTATTACACATAAGTATGTTCATCAGGATCTATCTAGAATGTGCACTATTTAATCTTCCCAAGAAAGTGGATTACAGTAAAATTTCATCCAGCTGATATCTCTCTATTCAAAATAATACATAATTCAAAGCAACTGCTATTCCCTGGTCAACCAGTTGCCTGATTGCTCTTTAATAAAAATCAGATAATGGAAAGTTAATTCAAAGCCTATTTTTTCCATCCCCGTGTGCTACCCATTAAGAAGGTTTCACTGCATTTTAGAAGGCAGATAAATGCCAAATATAGTCTTTCTCTCAAGTTTATTTTCAGTTGGCATTTGGTCCGCCGATAGTTCAAGTCCCCTCTGTGTACCAGTCCTTGTGTAACCCTGACTGTGCAAGGGCACCCCCGACTCATTTCTAGAAAACTTCTCGAGAGGAGCGGCTCTGCCTGGCCTGGGACTGTATCAGGAAGACAGATCATTAGCCTATTCCCAGTACAAACGGAAGAACAGGTAAGCTCCTCACTTCCTCAGAGACAAGCTTTCCCAGGCATAGCTTCATTTGTTTGAAGTCAATTTTCAGGTTAGTTATATCTATATTCAAATGTAAGAACAAAGATACACTCCAAAGCCAATTCTGAGAACTCCTGGAATATCCATTCATTTGAATGGCCTTTCTATTCTCCTACATATGCACAAATAACAGAAGACGACTGTAGTCTGAATGGTCAGCATGCTCCTTACAGTTATAAATCAGGTAAGTAGCTAGTTTCAGGGAGGGTCTATTACTCAATGGCCCTGTTATACCCATTTACTTTTCCTCTTCAATCTCTTTGGATTTAAAATATCAATATTCTCTCCTAATAAGAACACAAAAATTCTTCATTTGAAATAAAAGTGATAATATTTTCACTTTATATGGTATGCCATTTTATATGTTAACACAATTTTCTTGGACATCAAAATTTATTAATTTATATGTCACATCTGGGACTATTCTATGAGTGATGTGATTATATATGATATGTACTTTCTTAATGATCTTTTCTACATTCATCGTCAATTTCTTAGACTTAATATGTACTGTTTTTATAACCAGAAAAATGCAATTAAAATATAAAAAGCTAATCTGATAGTCCTCATTGAAATATATATATGAAGAATTAGATCTTATAAGGTGAGAAAAAATAATGTAAACTCAAGTTCTCTTCAGAACTTCACCTAATTAAATAAAGAAGAAAACGTAGTTGATATCTTCATGGAAATTTTTTTCAAATACTAGTAAATCATTTTTTACACAATATGGACCTCACTTTCTCCTCAACATATGTAGTAGGCTATCTCTATAATCAGACATATGGATCTTAAATATAAATTTTCCCTTCTTCTGGTAAATATATAAACTGTAACTTATTTAACATAATTTTAACAATAATTATCTATTTTTCATCCAATGCCCATAATAGTATGGAGCATGAATACAGCTTGTAGTTAGTAAGTAAGTAAGTAAATAAATAAATAAATCTGATGTAAAAACATCTAGTTCTCCCTATCTTTTAGGAAAGGCCAGAGTAAACATTAACAACAATATAATTTTATTTCACTTTCCTCCATCTGATGAAGATGAAAATAACTGATAAAGTTGCGGGAAGACAAATCCAGAATATATACTTTCTCTAACTGTAGAGGTGGCTCCATGAAAAAAATTAGTAAGTTTTCAAACTGATAGAAGATTCCTAATACTTGACATTCTGAGTGGTTGTTTTAAAGAACACAAAGGGCATAATCTAGATTTCATTTCTCATAGGAAGGGGACTGGCGCCTGAACAGGGACTGAGTTCGGGGGACTGCAGTGGTCAGGTGAAAGGAGGCTCCAGTGAGGCGCGCGCAGAAAGAAAAAGTAAAAAACTAATTAAAGCTGAAAGCAAAAGTAAGGTAAGGAGCCGAGGTTTGGAAATAGCTCGGTGTAAAACATGGGAAATTCAGGATCACAAGAAAAAATGTATATGTATCTATGCTTAAAGCTATGCTCAGAGCGCGAGGCTGTTCTGTAAGACAGCAACAGCTTCTTCATTTGTTAAATATTGTAAAGAAGACTTGCCCATGGTTTCCTGAGGAAGGAAAGGTAAATGTAGAAACATGGGAGAAGGTAGGGAAGCAACTTAGAGATTGCTATATAGCTGAAGGTCCAGAGAAAATTCCCATTTCTACCTTCAGTTTGTGGTCCCTGATTCGGGACTACCTAGAGCCCACTCCCGAAAAGGGATGGATGAATGTGGCAGGTGATGTAAGACAGATAGTGGAAGGTAACCAGAGTCTTCCGACTCCACCTATACCTTCGGCACCTCCACTGCCTCTTCCAGTCCCTGGGGCTACCGTTCCTGAGGGGGAGAGCCCTCCAGATGATGTGCTTCCTCCCAAAAATGAACAAGAATTGGAGGAGGAGGCAGCGAGGGAACAACGCCGGCGGGATTGGGATGATGGGGGTCTGATGCAAGCATTTGGGAAGTTTACTGTTACTCATAAGCCTCTCCGGTCGCTCCCTAAACAAGCAGAAACAGGAGTGGGGTCTCTGTCTCGACTCCAGCGGTCTCTGCATGAGGCCAGGCAGGCTGGGGAAGATACTTTAGGATTCAGTCTATACCAGGGGTCCTCAAACTTTTTAAACAGGGGGCCAGTTCACTGTCCCTCAGACCGTTGGAGGACCAGACTATAGTTTAAAAAAAAACTATGAACAAATTCCTATGCACACTGCACATATCTTATTTTGAAGTAAAAAAACAAAACGGGAACAAATACAATATTTGTATTTGCATGTGGCCCGTGGGCCGTAGTTTGAGGACCCCTGGTCTATACCCTATATTTGAGCAGCCTGATCCTCAGAATCCAGGTCAGATGCTCCGTGGTCATCAGTCTATACCTTTTAAGACTTTGAAGGAGTTAAAAACTTCCTCTTCTATGTATGGACCAACTTCCCCTTTTGTGCTGGGGTTGCTAGATACAATATCAGAGGAAGCTATGGCTCCTGGTGATTGGAACACTGTTGCAAAGGCTTGTCTCTCACCTGGAGATTACTTACTATGGAAGTCTAATTGCGCAGAGCTCAGAGAGGAACAGGCTAACAGAAACCAAGCTCATGGGGTACCCATTACAGTTGATATGCTCATGGGCACTGGACCTCATGGGGCTTTGCAGGCTCAGTTAGTATACCCCATGCAAGCTTATCAGCAGATAAATATTTGTGCCACCAAAGCCTGGAGGCAGCTGCCAAGGAAAGGAGAAAAGTCTTTAGACATAAGTAAGATCAGCCAGGGCCCTGAGGAGCCATACCAGGATTTTGTGGCCCGCTTGTTCCAGGCTGTGGGCAGGGTTGTGACTGACCCTGAGGCTGGAATGGTACTCGTGAAACAATTAGCTGTCGAAAATGCAAATAGAGTATGTCAAGAGGCTTTACATCCCTACAGGAAGAATGGCACTGTACACGATTTTATCCGTGTTTGTAGTGACATTGAACCAGCCTATGTGCAAGGAGTGGTATTGGCTGCCACGTTAAAGGAGGTATTGCAGGGAAAGAAAGGGAGATGCTTTAACTGTGGTAAACTGGGACATGTTGCTAAAGACTGTAATGTTAGAAATGGAAGTCAAAAGGCTACGGAGAGTGAAAAAGGCAGCCTGGACTATGCCCAAAATGCAGGAGAGGAAAGCATTGGGTAAATGAATGCCGCTCCAGGACTGATATTAATGATAATTCAATACCCCATAGGCAGGGAAACTTCAAGTGGGGCCAGCCCCGGCCCCACCAAACAGTAGGGGCCATATCCTTGACCCCACTTCAGCCTTTCCAGCCGCCTCAGTCTCAAAGCCAACCGTCCGAAGCCTTTACTGTACCACCCAGGAAGCGCAGGAATGGACCTCTATCCTACCTCCCGATATGTACTAACCCCGAAATAGGGCCTCAGGCCATTGCCACAGGAGTGTATGGTCCCCTTCCTGTAGGCATCATGGGGCTAATTTTAGGGAGGAGCAGTTTAACATTGAAAGGGTTTCAAGTTCTCCCTGGGGTGATAGATCAGGACTATACTGGAGAAATTAAAGTAATGGCACAGACAATTAATACTATAATTCAGGTCTTACCAGAAACAAATATAGCACAAATTATCCTTCTGCCCTACTACCCAGAAGGGCGGCCTTTAACTGGTCGGCCCGTGGTACAGTAGGCTTTGGGTCCAGCGACGCAGTATACTGGGCAAGAATAGTCACGCAGGGCCGGCCTGAGTTAGAACTAAGGGTTAATGGGAAGCCTTTTAAAGGGGTTATAGATACCGGGGCTGATGTGTCAGTCAATTGCTTTTAGACTTGGGCACAGGCTTGGCCTTTAAACCCCACAGCTTCTGAATTACAAGGTGTAGGGCATGTTACTTAACCCTTGCAGAGTGCTCAACTGCTTCAATGGGAAGATCCAGATGGAAATACAGGCTATTTTCAACCTTATGTATTGCAACATTTGCCTATGGGGTCGGGAGATGCTAGAGCAGATGGAGGTTTTAATAACAAGTCCCAGTTCCATTGTTACTTCTAATCAAAGATTTCACCCCCAAAAGGGGGGAGGAAAGAATCAGCAAGAGGTGCTCGTCTATCCCAATGTCCGTTCAAAATGGGAGGCATGGATTAGGTTACCAGAATTTTCAACAGGGGCCTTGATCATCTCTCCGACCCAGCATACAGCAGCTAAAATTACCTGACTTACAGATACCCCTATCTGGGTTGACCAATGGACCCTATTAGGAGAAAAATTAAAAGCTGCACAAGAATTGGTTCGAGTATTTCAAGTACTCAGGGGAGATCCATCTCCGACATCCCCACGCTGTTTGACAGAGGAAGCCAGGACAGCCCTCATCATCAAAATGCTGCTGCCCTGCGCAAACAGTTATGTATTTCTCGGGAGCAAGCTTGTCAATTGTTAAACAGTGCACTCAGTGCGTAATTCATTGCCCTGTACAATCGTTAGGGGTTAATCCTAGGGGTCTTAAACCTAATCAAATCTGGCAAATGGATATCACCCATGTACCAGAATTTGGTAAGCACAGATGGGTACATGTTAATATAGATACCTG
Source organism: Myotis brandtii (assembly GCF_000412655.1). Lineage (NCBI taxonomy): Eukaryota > Metazoa > Chordata > Mammalia > Chiroptera > Vespertilionidae > Myotis > Myotis brandtii. The sequence goes on from NW_005364745.1 coordinate 1,648,953, forward strand.
CTCCCGCTTTATTTTTGCGACTCCCCAAACAGGGGAAAGCACCAAGCACGTAATCAATCATTGCTTAGCCGCCTTTGTGGTACTAGGACCTCCCTTAGAGCTAAAAACAGACAATGGACCTGCACATGCTAGTTCTGCTTTTTAGCACTTTTGTCAGCAATATCAAATTTGTCATAAAACTGGTATCTCTTATAATCCTCAAGGTCAAGCAATAGTGGAAAGAGCCAATCGTACTCTTAAGATACAATTACTAAAACAAAAAGGGGGAGATGGATGTTATGTGTCACCTCAAAACAAACTCAGTCATGCTCTTTATATCTTAAATTTTTTGAATTGCGATGCAGAGGGCCATACAGCAGCCAAAAGGCATTGGGCCTCCAGTACAATAGCCTCCGCCGGGTTGGCCCGACGGAAGGATGCAAACTGGACGATGGTTTGGACCAGATCCAATAATGATGTGGGGCAGAGGTTGTGTTTGTATCTTTCCAGAAGGAGAAGCGCAGCCAATTTGGGTGCCAGAGCATTACATGCGTCATCACAATGGACCCAGAGAAGCTCCCTGTCCCTCCATTCAAAAGACTGAGAGTTGCCCCGATGACAGCAAAGAGGAAGAAAAAGAAAACGAAGGCTACACAAGGGGCTGAGGTGCCAACATGGGGTCAGCTGAAGAAGCTAACAACTGAAGCCCAGCAGATGGCAGAAAAGCAAGGAGTGGAAGCTACTCCTTCAGCCATGTTTATGGCTATGCTAGCATTGGTTAGCTGCCAGTCTTCTGTAAAGTCTAGCGCAGCCAAATCTGAGGACTCTGAGTAGATATAAACCAGCAGCAAAAGAAACTTTTATTTTGAAGAAATAGTTCGGAAAATGTTAGTTCGGTTTTGCATTGGCATTGCTTTGTTATTGTTTTATTAATAGCCAGAGTTTTATTCTCTCTTGTTGCTGTATTACATTAATATTACTGTGGTTGTTCTGTTAAATAGCCAGAAGTTATGTTTTAGTAATGCTGAATAATTTATCTAGAGCTTTTGATGATGTAAATAGAAGTGCTTAAAAACAAAAGAAAAGGGGAATATGTGGAGAGCGGCCACAGTGTTTGGACAGGTTCAAGCCTCGGACTAATAAGAGGGCACAGTCCTCTCATTGCCACATGCTAGTCCCAGCGTGGAGGGCAGAGCCCTCCCAGCACAATGATAGCCAACAGCTATAGTTGTAATTTTGAACCTATGGTCCAAACACGTGGCCCCACGTGCCTGAGTGATGTGGGCTTGAGAGAGTTCAGGTGCATGTAATTGAGTAGGATCAAAACTTACGAGAATGCTATAAACATCTTGACCACGCCCTTACTTTGCCTCGTGGAATCTGGCTATAAAATAAAGACACAGCTTGTGGGCACTGGTTCTGTCTCTCCCAGCAGCTTCCCACACAGACCCAGATTTCTTCTCTTGTCTGTCTTTTCTCCATCTTCACCGCCCCCTCTCAGGGTCACTGAACCAGGCTGAGCTGGCATGGCACATAAGGCGCCCTGGGGCTGAGTATGCCATGGCCGTGCCAGCTCGCCACAGGGAATATTCTGGAAAATAAGTAAAAAGAGGCAACTATCTAATACATCCTTGTTCTTTGCTATCTATTCTCTTCAGTGCTTTAAAAAATGTTCCTCAAGATAATCAAATATTCTTTAGGTAATCACAAATAATTTTTTTCTTCCTTAAAAGACCTTTACTATTATATTTCTTATGTTGGCACTAGGATTCTCAATCAACTTGGAAATGCTAAAGGCACAGTAGTTGAAAATAGAGCAAATTCTCCTCCTCTGCTACATCAGTTGTGTTAGACGCTATAGCTGTTTTAAAAATAAAGGTTTCGTTTTTCTCTTTCTTTTCCTCATTTTGTTCAGTCAATGTTCACAGAAACAGGGGTCCCCACCAAAGTACATAAGCAAACAAACAAATCAGAAGAGAAGTCAGGATCCGGTGTGAAATTTCTGGCTTTTCTTTCCCACCTTTCTTCTCTTTGCCCAAGGAAATGCTCAGTGGATAGAGTGTTGGCCTGTGGACTGGGGGGTCCTAGGTTCGGATCCGGTCAAGGGCATATACCTTGGTTGTGGGCACATCCCCAGTGGTGGGTATGCAGGAGGCAGCTGATTGATGTTTCTCTCTCATTAATGTTTCTAACTCTCTATCCCCCTCCCTTCCTCTCTGTAAAAAAATCAATAAAAACAATATATATATTTTTTAAAAAGCATTTTCAGATTATTGTCAAAAGCAACTGAGGTAGAGAGGCCACCATCTTAAATAACACCAGGTCAAAACAACTTTATGTCACTATGCCTGGGCTAAAGTGTATAAATGGTAATATGTTCATCAACTGCATAAACTACATCCCTTGCATTATAGCAGCTAAAAAGGAAATTCTATTAGCCACTCTGCAATAAATTATAGCTTGATAAAAAAAAGTTACTAAGCTAATAATAGTTTATGATGTTATTTAAAGCATTTCCGGAAAATTTTGGGGAACCAAGATGGCGGCATAGGTTAACGCCGGAGTTTGCTGCCTCAAACAACCACTTCAAAAATACAACTAAAAGATGGAACGGACATCATCCAGAACCACAGGAAGGCTGGCTGAGTGGAAGTTCTACAACTAGGAGGAAAGAGGAAACCATATGAGACTCAGAGGAGACGCAGTGCTGAAGTGAAATACTAAGGTGTGGAGTGCATGTGGAGCGGGCCAGCGGCGGAGGGCACCGTTGTTCTTTTCAATCGGGAGGGAGTTTCAGACTCTGAGCTCCAGATCCCGGCAAGTCTCTAGGGACCCAGACTCAAACGGGAGAAGCGGGACTGTCTGGCTTCAGTCGGAACGCGAAGGCAGCTTTCTCTCCGAGGTTTGCAGCGGATGCTGAGACTCTGAGAGGCACAGTCCCTGGGGAAGGAACTGAGAGCAGCCATAACTGCTCGCTCCGCCCGCCCTGTAGATCCCCGGGGACCCGCCCCACCCAAGCCCTGCACAGAGGCATTTGCCAGAGAGCCTCAGGCAAAGGCTAGATTAGCACCTCCCTAGAGGACACAAGTTCCTCCACTGCAGACACAGCTGATTAACACAGCCAGT
>NW_005364745.1:1653307-1676063 GCF_000412655.1 Myotis brandtii
AGGAGGGGAGTTATGGGGGGGAAAAAGAGGAACAAATGTAATAATCTGAACAATAAAGATTTAATTTAAAAAAATAAAGCATTCCCTAAAAGAACAGTAATTTTGAAAAGGTTGAAAATTTTCCATGTTTCTTCTTAATAATTTTTTAAATTGATGTATCTTCTTCAAATTATATTTTGTTTGTTTGTTTTTTAATATGTTTTTATTGATTTCAGAGAGGAAGGGAGAGGAAGAGAGAGATAGAAACATCTGTGATGAGAGGCAATCATTGATTGGCTGCCTCCTACATGCTGAACTGAGCCCGCAACCCAGGCATGTGCCCTTAACCAGAATTGAACCTGGGAGCCTTTGGTCCGCAGGCTGACGCTCTATCCACTGAGCCAAACCGGCAAGGGTCAAATTATATTTTTTCCATTCTTTCACTCCTATACTTTTATCACAGAACATCTATAATAATAAAAGCATAATATGCTAATTAGACCAGATGTCCTTCCAGACGACCTTCTGGACAAAGCCGGGGCTGTGAGAGAAGCCGAGGTCCCGGGTGCCAGAGGGAAGCTGGTGCCAGCAGCCGAGGGAAGGAAGGCCTACTCTTGCACAAATTTCATGCATCAGGCCTCTAGTAAGGTAATAAAAGCCTTTTACACAATATAAAAAGTCTGTCCCATCTTCCACAAAAACGACAGTAAGGGTGTAAATTCAAGATTCAAGTTATATTCTGGAATTCATCATAGATAGAGGCTAATCACACCACGTAAATCATATGTGAAGAATATGCACGTGTTTCCTTTAACTTAAGGAAACACAATGAAAACATCTAAAAGGAATTACAACAGAATTATAAAATGTGTATAAATAGCATACAGTAAAAAAAAATAAATGTTAAACATTTGCCATCTCTTACTGAAGAGAGTTGAGAATCTCAACATCGAACAGAGGGAAAAAAATTTCAGGGCATATGACAATACAGATAGCAAAATTATAACCAGTTTTTTTTCTAAGTTTGTTTCAAAAATAAATATGGGAAGTATAATTGTTATATTTTTAAAAGCTGTTTATTGTGAAGATTGTAGGACAGTTATTAGTTATTAGGAAACTAATTATGTAGATTCTAATATCCCTGACTGAAAACCATGTTTGCCTCCATATACTTGTTGAGCTTAGCATTCTAGAACATAACTATCTTGGAGTTTATTTTGTTTTAGAAGAGGGTGCACAAATAATACAATCAATCACACTTTATTGCAGTAAATGGATACATCTAGGACAGACCTAAGGCCACCACTGCCTGTGCCTAGCCATCAAGCACACCACTAAAGTGTCCACCCCTTATCCACCACAAAGAATGCATTTGTTTATTTTCTCTCATTCTAAGAAGACTTAAAACTTGAGAAAACAGATCAAAGAGGCCGTTTAAAGTCTCTTTAACATACCATTCTACTATATAAACAGAAAACAATGTTGTCTGATGTTAACAACAATAAAAAGACAAACAAATCCTAAATCAATGATTTAAAAGGCCCCTGAAAGGTATGTGGTTTGTCCCTGTTTGAAGTTCTCTCTCATCCATCTATCAAGATGGATCTCCAAATCTGCCAGTGGCTTTTCTAATTCAGTAGATGGTCTAGTTCAGGGGTCCTCAAACTTTTTAAACAAGGGGCCAGTTCACTGTCCCTCAGACCGTTGGAGGGCCGGACTATAGTCTAAAAAAAAACTATGAACAAATTCCTATGCACACTGCACATATCTTATTTTGAAGTAAAAAAACAAAACGGGAACAAATACAATATTTGTACTTGCATGTGGCCTGCGGGCCGAAGTTTGAGGACCCCTGGAGTTGCTTCTGACCCGGCTCCTTTGTTTGCTCCTCTTCACCTGCTCATCCCTTAAATGCTCTGGCTTCCTAGGGCTCACTTTCTCTCTCCTTTGTGCCCTTTCCTTAATCTAACTCATCAGCAAACAATATTTTTTGAAAATATATTTTTATTGATTTCAGAGAGGAAGGGAGAAGGAGAGAGGGATAGAAATATCAATGCACGCCTCACACTGGGGATCGAGCCTGCAACCCGGGCATGTGCCCTGACCGGGAATCAAATTGTGACCTCCTGGTTCATAGGTCGACACTCAACCACTGAGCCACACCAGCCAGGCAGCAACCAACATTTTAACTATGAATTATAAATGCTTCTCCCAAAACTGTCTTCTTTCTCTTAAGCACCAAACTCATCCACCCATCCACCCAGACATCCTACAGGTACTTCAGCTTCAACATACCCACAACAGAACTCACTGTCTTTCTTCAAAAACCTGCTTCCTTTCTTTTCTTTTCTTTTTTTAATTTCTCAGAACACTGATCGAGTCTCCCAAGTTATAAACTTCAGCATTCATATATAAATTAACATCGAATATTATAAATCTAACCTTCACACTTCAGTAAAAATTAACTGTTTTAAAACCCTAGAACTGTTTTAAAACCTAGTGCCATTCCTTAGCTTTAAAAAAAGAAAAAAGCCAAACACAATGTCACCTTCTTGTTATGGTGTCTAAGGTCAGTTTGCTGTTCCATCTCTTGATACTTCTCTCCTGCCTCACTCTCCAAGGACACCTGTGCTCCACAATATATATTACTCACCTCCACTCCAAAATATAGTCATCCTTCCAGGGGTGGAGGGGGATTGGTTCCAGGACCCCTGCCCCCCACCAATATCCGCAGATGCTCAAGTCCCTTTCATAAAATGGCATGGTATTTGCACACCCTCCCCTATACGTTAAACCATCTCTAGATTACTTGTAAAACCCAATACAATGTAAATGCCATGTAAATAGTTGTTATACTGAAATGTTTGGGGATCAACTTTCTGCAATTGTTTAGAATATTTTCAACCCAAGCTTGGTTGATCCACAGTTCCAAAACCCATGGATACCGAGGGCCGACTTTATATCATTCACTGTATATCAGACACTCTTCTAAACACTGAGGATGTCACAGTGAACAAAACTGACAAAATTTGTGCCCTCCTGGGCTTATATATCCTGGTGGCAGGAGACAGACAAAAGCAAAGAAATATACAAAGGATGAGGTGGTGGTAAGCGCTATGGAAAAAAAGATCTATCTAGAAAAGCAACTCGGAGCTACACAGCAGACAGCATGTTCTGTGTACTACAGAAACCCAGCACGCCTTTAAATGTGTGATCATACTCCTGCACCCCTCAATTTATTACATTTCCACTTAACTTACAATTTAAAAACACAATACCATGAATAGACTGAAATGCACAATCATTGAGAGGCATAACAGAATAGCTCAATTATAATAATTTTATTTCTTGAGATTAAAGTTGATAGAATCAAGAGTGTTTTTCTTTAATTCTACTGTTTTAGTTGGCTCTTGGATGCACCCAAAAAAAGTATTATTAGTGCTGGCACACTTCAAATGATGTCATGAGATTAGATCTATAAAACTTAAGTACTCATCTAGAATCGGTCTCATTGTTATTTCTATATTGTCTAACTGTACCATGGTTGCAAATGTAGGCCTACAATTAAGACTCCAAAGTAATGCTAGAATATTAGAGACAGAAGCTTTTTACTGGTGATTTTAAAACAGTTGTTCAATTGTCTGAATCATTTAAGTGCTTAATATGTCTCAAATGTTTACAAAGAGCTAAAACAACTGGAGAAACCTACATAAGAGCACTGTTTAAGATATAAAATATTTCTAAAGAATCTGAGAATCTTCACTATTATTATATTACTAGAGGCCTGATGCACGAAACTCGTGCAAGAGTAGGCCTGCCTTCCCTCGGCTGCCAGCACCGGCTTCCCTCCAGCACCCAGGACCCGGGCTTCCCTCCAGCAGCCAGCAGGCGGGCTTCCCTTGCAGCCCAGGCTTTGTCCAGAAGGTCATCCAGAAGGATGTCCGGAAGGACACCTGGTCTAATTAGCATATTATGCTTTTATTATTATAGATTATATCATGTTCACTCTCAGGACATGAATGAATGAATGCTGGGATTATAGTGCTCATATTAATCTGTAAAGAAAACTAAAGCGGGTTTTTTTTGAGTTGTATAAGTTAAATCTGAAATGTCTTAAACTTCCAAATAACTAAACAGAAATTAAGTTCATTGTGATGAAGAAAAAAGTAGCTACTATTGCACTGTAAGGGGCCAGGGCTTATGTTCTATTTAAAAAAACAAAACAAAAGACAGCTAACAGGCAAATTTCACTTCATTCTCGAGGCTGGGAAAGAGAAAAAGCTACATACCGCATCCGTGATGTCTATTTCATACACTCTCTGGAAAGTCCTGCGCTCAAAGAAAACGAGTTTGCCGCTGCCACAGCCCCTTTGAACAGATGTGCCGGTTACTATGAGTTTATCATCTGGACTGAAACAGCAGTCAGTCCTACAGACAAAAAGAGTGTGTAAGTATAAGCTTATGACTCCACAATAGTGCAGCAATATTGTGTGAATTAAATAAAATATAAGCAAGGTCACTGTAACAAGAGGTGACTCTTAAATAGGACTTCCAACAAGTCAAGCACTTAAATTAATTCACTTAATCTTCACAAGAATCCTATGAGGTAGCTATTATTATCCCCATTTTACTAATGAGGAAACTGAGGCAGGAGGAGATTAAATAAACCTTGTCCAAGATCACAAAAGTAAGTGGTGCCGTTGGGATTCAAACTTAGGCTGTCTGATTCCAGAATCTGTGCTTTGAACCAGAGTTTTGGAAAAACTCTATGTAGACATCGACAGTATCTGTATGCAAACAGACATAGTATGACTAATGTCTAAGCAGTGATTACTTTGACCAGTTTTAGAGTATTTTTCACCACCACCACTGCTCCAATACTTTGAGTTTTGCCCAGTCGAGTACCATAAAATGAGGAGCAGGCTGCACAGCTGGAACCTAATTGGTGACTATGATTCAACTAGATGCCCGGTGCACGACATTCATGCACTGGGGGAGGGGGATCCCCCTTCAGCCCAGCCTACGCCCTTTAGCAGTCCGGGAGCACTCGAGGGATGTCCGACTGACGGGTTAGGCCCATGGTCGGCAAACTGCGGCTCACAAGCCACATGCGGCTCTTTGGCCCCTTGAGTGTGGCTCTTCCACAAAATACCACGTGCGGGTGCGCACGTACAGTGCGACTGAAACTTAGTGGCCCATGCACAGAAGTCAGTATTTTGTGGAAGAGCCACACTCAAGGGGCCAAAGAGACGCCTGTGGCTCCTGAGTCGCAGTTTGCCAAGCCACAGTTTGCAGACCACTGGGTTAGGCCCATCAGTCGGACATCCTTAGCTCTGCCATGGAGACGGGAGAGGCTCCCACCACCCCCACTGCACTCACCACTCATCAGCCCAGCTTGTGGCTGAGCAGCACACCCACTGTGGGAGCGCACTGACCACCAGGGGGCAGCTCCTGAGTTGAGAGTCTGCCCCCTGGTGGTCAGTGCACATCGTAGCGGCCAGTCGTTCCGCCATTCGGTCGATTTGCATATTACCCTTTTATTATATACGACTAGAGGCCCGGTGCACGAAATTCGTGCACTGGGGGGTGGGGTTCCCTCAGCCCAGCCTGCCCCTCAGTCCGGGAGCCCTCAGTGGATGCCCTACTGATGGCTACAGTCTGGCAGCAGAGGCTCAGAGCAGGCATCCCGTGTGTGTGTGTGTGTGTGTGTGTGTGTGTGTGTGTGTGTGTCTGCTGGGGGCCTGCCCCCAGCCACACCATGGAGGCTTGGAGCAGGCACCCCTCTCTGTTGATCTCTCAGGCTCCTGGCCTGCACTGCGTGTTGTACTCTCCCTTGAGCTGTGGCCAGGGTGGGGCTGCCCTTGCCTGCTGTGGGATCGTCATGGCTTCTCCGATCACCGATCAAAGGCGGCCCGGTTCTGCCTCCCAGCTCTTGCCTGCCGCCTCGGTTTCCAATCACTGTCCTTCCCCTTTCGCCTCCCATCATTGTGCCTACATATGCAAATTAGCCGCCATCTTTGTTGGCGGTTAACCGCCATCTTTGTTGGCAGTTAATTTGCATATCGCCCTGATTAGCCAATGGGAAGCATAGTGAAGGTACGGTCAATTACCCTTTTTGTCTTTTATTAGATTAGACAGGTCTTGTTATTAGAGGTCTGGCCACTGATTGGGAATAGTGTAAGTCATAATCCAAACAAGTTATGTAGTTAGCATTACTTGTAGCAGGCGTAATAGCTCCAAAAAACCTCATCAACTATTAATCCATGTTTGTCCATCTGTTTGTCTTAACAGATAAATGCCGTGGGCAACAGACCACGTTAGAGTTAGTACTGTTGTCACACAGCATCCTGCACCTGATGCTCCCCTTACCTCCATGTCTCTATGCTGGTCATTATTTAATACAGAGGTGAAATTTTATTTCTACCAAAATCGGAAATTTTGTTAAGGCACCAACTGTAGGGCATGGAGGTCAAATTCCACCTCAGCTGCCTAAGAAAAATATCTTAAATGCCTCACTTGTCAACTTAGTAAGGTAGAGATAACAGTTTTCAGCTACCCACAGCAAGATGGTCTGAACAAATCCAGGTAAATGATGATAAGAAATTGGGCCTGACCAGTGTGGCTCAGTGGTTGAGCATCAACCTATGAACCTGGAAGTCACGGTTTGATTCCCGGCCAGGGCACATGCTTAGGTTGCAGGCTCTGATCCCCAGTGGAGGGTGTGCAGGAAGCAGCCAATCAATGATTCTCTCTCATCATTGATGTTTCTATCTCTCCCTCCCTCTCCCTTCCTCTCTGAAATCAATAAAAATATATGTAAAAAAGGGAAATGGTATATAATAATGCTTACTAACTATAAAAACTCGCTTTGATGATAAAAAGTTTAAATTGTTAGAAGACAACAAAAATGTAGGCCTACCCTGTCATTTATACAATATTAAGAGTACAATTCAATCCCTTAAAGTATTTTTACTACCCAAAGACCTATGCATGCATCCAATATATATACACAAACATTTGAACAAACGTCATCACAACCTCAAAGTTTTACAGTCTGAAGAATGTGCAAAATGAAAAGGAAAAATAAGATGCATTTTTCAAAACACCATCTCAGTCACTCTTCAAATCCCTTTTCTAGAAGATCTAAAAGACATATATAAATTAACACAGAGGTGAATAATTTCTTTTCTATTCTCTTATGCTTATCAAATATTAAGAATATGCTACTTACATTGGAAACATGGTGGGAAGACCCGAGGCTGAAAAAAGTGGCTTATTAAACTGTCGGATGTCCCATAATTTTAATGTATCATCACCTGATAGAGGAATAATAAGAAGAAAAAAGGGCAGAGTGAATTGTACAAAAAAGAACTCGTTCCCAGCTTAGAGTTTGTAAACTTAGTGCACAGCCATCGGAAGGGAGAGAAAGGGAGGAAGGGAGGAAGGAGAGGCCCATGGGCATGTTTTCCTTTTTTAACTGTTTGGGGAGCTTGAAAGTGGTAGTTGCGAGAACAGTAGAAGATATATGATAATGCATTGGCCGTCTAGAAACTCCTTTCCAGATGGCTGCAGCATCTGTAGGTAGAAGAAACTCTGGAGAATCCACTCTAAGGAGTGATTTTAGAGCAGATGGTAGTTCCCTGTGGTAGACTTGAGCACAACCTGACTTCTTAAGAGGATATCAGTTTAACAACCATCAGGACTGAAAATAGCTCAACTCACATCAGAGTCTTTATCCATCGAGTGTGTATGTGAAGCTATCCATGAACATTAATGAAGGGAGAGCCATGGGCCTACCTCCTCTCCAGCCCAACTGGACCTGTGGCTATCATTCTTCTTTGCTGGGGAGTACAACTACTCCAAGGTATATAAAGTATCATGAATATTCTTTTTAAGAGTCGTTTTTTTATATTTCTATAGGGCTACTAACTAATTCCTGACCATAACGAAAGCCAAAACCCATATAAGTAACGTCTTTGCTGTTCTTTCTCCCCAGTGTCCACAGCTGAGACCTGCCTCAACCCCTCGGGTCCAATCCGGAATCAGGATCAGGTGCAAGCGAGGTGAGTGGAGAGTTCAATAAAAATCCCCACTCTCCACAGCGACAGTTCCTCTGAGACCCAACTTAGGCAGGTGTGCTAATCCTCAACAGGCTGGACTGGGACCTGCTTGCATAGGAAGAACTTTGCAAGACTCACCTTTTTGCTTCAGTCTTTAAAAAAGGTTACATATTCTTCCTCATAATTTTTAATCAGTAAGAAAACATCTATTAAACAGTTTAGCTAACCTGGCAGCTAGTAGGAGCACCATACAACACCCTGGGGACTATGGTGAATAGACTTCCATCTGCCATATTATAGACGCCCAGGAAGGGAAATGATGGAATACAACACACACGCTGTGTCGACAACTGCTCGTTACCCAATAGTTACTACAGGATGGAAGGGGGTGGTAAGAATTATCACCAAAATGACTGACTGAAATGGAATCCATCCTACACTTCTAAGGGAGTGATTATCAACTGGGTGGAGGCTGGCCTATTTGACAAGAAAGTGAATTGTGCAATAAAGAATTTTCAAACTATGCTCCCTTCTAATTTATTCCCTCTTTCCTCCCCACTCTGCCTTGGAGATTTGGGTATACCACTCTAAAAAGGCAAGAGTGAATGTGAGGATTTCTAAGTAGAGCATTTATCATTTAAAATATCTTCCCAAGGATTCAGAAACCCTCTTGGGATAAGAACCACTGTTTACAAGTAAAGAGTATATACAGTCTTACTTAAGAGTTATCTTAGGAATAGATACAGAGGCAGAGCTGCCTCAAACTGATTGTCAAACTGCAATGGGAAGGCCAGAGAGGGTTGGGGGGCAGAAGGGAGGGGAGTAAGAGATCAACCGAAGGACTTGTATGCATGCATATAAGCATAACTAATGGACATAAGACACTGGGGGGTAAGGGAGGGCAGGGGATTGTCAAGGGGGGGGGAAGGACACATATGTAATACCCTTTGTAATACTTAAAAAAATACTTATTATAATATTTTTTTTAAAAGAATAAAAAAATAAGTGAGAAGAAAAAAAAAAAGAGTTATCTTAGGACTCAAGTAGCAGTTTAGAATAGATGGACCAAAATACATATTTTATACAGACCCACCTTTGCCATGTATACCATAAATAGGAAATACAGGCACATGTATTTTTTTTACTTAGTTTAGTTATGTGAGTGATGTAATGGATAAAGCTTCTTTGAAGAAAAGGGACTGAATGGAATTCCTGGGGGTAAAAGGACCTGGCCTGGTTAAACTGGGGAGAGAGCTGTGCAAGTCGCATCTCCTCTTCACGTCCACCGCCCCCTAACCCAGGCTGTAAACTCTCTCAGGGAAGGAGCCCTGTGCATGATGTTCACAGTGTATACCCATCACCCAGCATAATGCTAGCTCAGAGCAGTCGTTCAATATATAGTAGCTGAGTGAGTGAGTGAATGACTGCGTGTAGTGCTGCCAGATTAATCTGGCCCACAGAATAAAGACTAACTCCTCGACGTCATATTTTGGGGCATCTGTAGCATGGCTCCAACCTATTGACCCTGCTGTTTCTTTTCTCTCCCCACAAATGGGCCTACGTCCCCAGTCATGTCCTATACTTCCCCACAATGCTTTGCTCATAAGCTGCCCTCACTATTCTCTTATTTCTGTCTATCAACGCACAGCTTATCCTTGTGAGAAAGATGTAGCAAAAAATTAGAAACAACCTCTATTCAACCATATGAGTGTAGGTGAATACAATATGACCACGAAGAATTATGTAACTATTAAAAAATAACATCCAGGTATCCAACCTTTGTGTGTGTTTTTTTTAATTGAATTGAGTAGGCTTCTTTGAAGAAAAGGGAATCTGAATGGAATTCCTGGGAGTAAAAGGACCTGTGCTGGTTAAACGGGGGGTGGTGGGGGGGGGAGATTAATGGTCAGCAATAAAGATCTTGAAATACCAGACCCAGAATTATAAAATGGTATAAAAATATAGAACTCCATCTACAAAATTCCATAAGGCAGAGGCAAAGTCATCCTTGGAGGCTTCACTCATAAGGAATTTGAAGCTAAAATAAAAACTTAGGCACAAAAGTACATATTTTCTAAATTTTACTTGATACCTTTATATAAAATAATATTGCCAGGATGAACATGCATTTTAATGAAAACAATCAAACTGGCAAAGGTGCATTAGCCAAAACTAGCTTTACTAAGTGCCAGAATATTAGTGCAAATTTGTTGGAGTTAAATATGATCATTTTATATATAGAAACACATCAAAAAGAAATTTTTTAACCTACCTCCACGAGAGGCAAGGACAGTACCATCATAGGAAAAAGCCACGCAAGAAGTGTCTGTACCCGGGTCATGAGCCTGTTTGTAGTGGAATTTAGGATGAACCTGTTAGAGAAGAAAGCAAAGTGTTAACATCTCATCTGAATTCAGATGAGAATATTTTTGTGGCAAGAATATTTCACTTTAGCCCTGACAGGTTTGCTCAGTGGTTAGGGTGTTGGCCCAGGGACTGAAAGATCTTAGGTTCAATTCCTGTTCAAGGGCACGTACCTTGGTTACAGGCTTGATCTCTTGCCCCGGTAGGGATGCAAACAGGAGGCAACCAATCTCTCTCACATCAATGTTTCTCTCCTCTCCCCTCCCCTCTGCTCTCCCTAAAAATATCAATGGAAAAAATATCCTTGGGTGACGATTAAAAATACATATATTTCACTTTATCATCCAGAAAATGATATACATCCATCTGCATGTAAAATATTAATGTCACCTGATTATGGTTTTCTTTATTCTGGGGGAAAAAAATGTTTCAAAAAGCTTTTCAAAACATCCAATTGCTTTAATAAGAGGCAAAAAAAAAAGAGATATGGTACCCGGCTCATGTGGGTCAGTGGTTGAGTATCAACCCATGAGTATCAATGGTTTGATTCCTGGGTCAGGCCACATGCCTGGGTTGTGGGCTCAATCCCCAGAAGGGGGCGTGCAGGAGGCAGCCGATCCATGATTCTCTCTCATCATTGATGTTTCTATCTCTCCCTTTCCCTTCCTCTCTGAAATAAATAACAATATATTTTTTAAAAAGAGAGAGATAAGTCTCAGTAGAAGATATTTCCCAGACTGCCTTAGTAAGCTGAGAGCAACTAAAGAAAACCACAGCCCCTGGCTTTTCGTTTTATACTTACAAAGCATATTACATAGTTATTGGGACCATTTCTTACAGTTATCTGAAAGTAAATATAAATAAAAATCACACCTGAACATACTATTTATTACATCGAAATATCACTGTATGCCTAGTAGACAGATACTGCATGTGGCTGTGAGGCTTGAACCATCTTTAATGTGCCTGCAGGATGATGCTGTTGTCTGTGATGATGCGAACGATGATGACAGCTAACTAACCCTTTCACAATGGTTATTATATCCTAGCCACTGTATCCCTTTTTATCTTGCCTATTTAATTCTCACAACCACTCTACACCACAGGTTCTACCATTATCATTTCCATTTTACTAAAGCACAGAGACTTGAGTACCTAGTCCAAAGTCATACAACTAGTGAGCGGCACTACATTATGCTCCTCTACTAAAGTATGTTAGTAGTCCTTTTAATTTCAATGTCGCTTCTAACACAGACTTATAAAAGTAACTCTACTACACTAATCTTGCCACTCAATTATCATTCAGTAACCAGAACAGGATTTTTAGGCACTTAAAAGATATGGGAGGGACAATGACAAAGACAATGGTGTTGGCTGGTTACTGCTAAGTCACATGGATATCCCGCAGAGGGATAATGAGAAACGAGGGTCAGTAACAGTTAAAGACTAAGTGGGAGAAGCCAAGGGCCACTTCAGTTGCTTCCAAAGGACTGCAGTGGAAGAGCAGGCACAGCTGAGCAACAAACAAGAGAGCTCTGGTAGTGGATTTATAGAGCTCCGGAGACATTTGAACGC
This sequence comes from Myotis brandtii, assembly GCF_000412655.1. NCBI lineage: Eukaryota > Metazoa > Chordata > Mammalia > Chiroptera > Vespertilionidae > Myotis > Myotis brandtii. Next base: position 1,665,286 of record NW_005364745.1, read on the forward strand.
TCAGCAAGGCAGGTCTGGTATTCTGAGGTCAGGGCTCTCGCTGGGAAAACTGGAGACCCTGGAACATAAGGAGAGGATATTTGGACAGATGCCCATAACATGCTGGATCTGCAGACCCCCTGCAACACTCATGGCTTACAGAGGTGGCCCGCTCTTGCCTAGTAAGAGCACTTCCCAACGTATGAAGAAGTGGAAAATTGGGTCTCTCAATGGTTTGCCTCAAAACAAGAAAAGTTCTATTGGGACGGTATCCACAAAGTACCTAAAGATGGGGGAAATGTGTAGCTAGCGATGGACATTACTTTGAATAAAGCACTTTTGATGTTTCTCTTGAAATTATTGTGTTTTCTTTGATTACAAAATCCGCATTACCTGGTACACCTACTATAAAGGCGTATACATTGGGACTTGCCCTCTTGCTGCTTTTGGAACCCAGCCACCTTGTGAAACACACAAGCTAGCTTCCTAGATAACTAGTCGTGTGCCCAGTCATCCCTGTAGCACCAGCTGACATTCAGCCAACAGCCAGACATTGGGAGAGGCCATCCTAGACCATCCAGCCCCGTCTGAGCTGTTAGTTAACTGCAGATGCGATAGAGACCCCCGGAGAAATCAGCCAAGCCAGTTCAGACCAGAAGTACTGCCCACTGATGACAGAATCATAAAAAATAATAAATGTTTGGTGTTTTAAGCTACTAAGTTTTAGGGTAATTTATTATGCAGCAAAAGTTAACTAATGCAACATATATAAAGAATGTGGGCCTGGCTGCGGTGGCTCAGTGGTTGAGCATCGACTTATGAACCAGTAGGTCACAGTTCAATTCCCAGTCAGAGAATATGCCCAGGTTGCGGGCTTGATCCCTAATTGTGCAGGAGGCAGCCGATCAATGATTCTCTCTCATCCTTGATGTTTCCATCTCTCTCTCCCTCTCTCTCTCTCTCTGAAATCAATTTAAAAAAATTTTTTTAAATAAAGAATGTAAATAGTGCCTAACAGACAGTAAACATTGTGTTAGTGTTTGTCCCTATTATAAGTCGGATGATACTACAGGAGCACTAATAAATTTTTAAGAAGGTGGACTCTCTCTCCCTTAACTTGGCATTCTACCAAATAACAACTAACATCAACTAGCCCTGCCACCCTATAATTCAAATGTATTCAACTTTATCATGGCTTGTTCTTCATATAATCACTACACTCTTCTCTTGCCATTTTGTATCTGCCTGTAAGAGCAAAGCTTCTAGCAGCGTTCCTTCATCCTTGCTGTGGCTGCTCGGCACACACAGCGTCTCCAGGTAGTTGTAGTCTGTTTCCAACCAATTGCAGCCATTTCTTCTATATATTCTTTGACACCGAATAAGACAATGATTCCAGCAGACAATAATGAAGTGAGAGAAGAAAATGCTTGGAAACATGGAAGGGAGAATTGCGTTTCCGTTGATTTTCTTAATGTACTAAGATGAAAGCTCTTTCATCTCATTTCCCCACTTTCTGATCCTTCCTTTCAAGTAGGTCAGCCTCAGATTCTCTCTTTCCCAGGCACGTCATCTGAGTCTTGAGTGCAGTGTAATATGCTATGCATCACATACCATGGTGCTTTCAATAGGAACATACTTAATAAATATAGCAAATGAAACTCTGAACTTCTGAGCATGTTTCAAGGAAACAATATATTTCAGAGTAAGTTGACAGTTTTCCAACTTTTTTAAAAAAGATCATTATTGTTCCAGCCAAGATGTTTTCCCCTCTCCTCTTTTCTTCCTTCTCTCTTTCTCTCACCTCCTTCCTTCTCTCTCTTTTTTTAAAGAAATAATTTAAAGACAAAAGAAATGGTACCTGACAAAAGTTTCTGAAAATTCTACTCATCATCCCCCATAAACATGTGGTAATGAGATTTTTGGAATTCACATCTACAGTGTCAACCACATTTACTGAAGGTCTATTATACACACAACACTGAGATATATAAATAGAGAGGCAACATGGAATTGTCTTCAAATGATGTACAAGTTGGGAAAAGGGGAGAAACATATTAAAAACCTTCATTCTTTCATAAAACATTTACTGCATCAACTTTGAGCTGGGTTTAGAGGGCATCAAAATGACAAAAAAAAATTGGCCTCTGCCATAATGGGAAGTTCACAAGTCAGAGACAGGGACAAAGAGGGACAGACAGAGACAAAAAGAGAGACAGAGAGAACTAGGGAGAGTGAGCATTTATTTATGATCAGGGCTGAACTCGCCAGCAGGGTTCTCAACTCTTAGCCCAGGTTCACTCTGTAATGACTGATTTCAGAAAACAGCTATGACTTAGCATTTCTTTTTCAACTGTGTTGGCAAAGAGATAGCCCAGTCTTCATTCATAACTAGACAGTGTTGCAATCACATGCCTGTTTGGTCATCTCAGACCAGGTGACTGCAGTGTGTGACTACCTTGGGCTCTATCCGATGACGGCTAGACGCTGCAGCAGCAGGAGACAGCTCAGCCACTGGACATGTGAGCCACAGGCAGAACATGACGCCACTGCTCTGGAATCCCTGGCTCCCCATGTGCTTGCGACTTGGAATTCAAGGTGTTTACTTTAGTCTATAAAACAAACCCCTTACGGTGAAGGCACAAGGTAACTTCACATTAATCTTTCTTCTTATAAACCCTAGCTGAGAGCAGTGGATGTACCAGTTAGGCTTCAAAAGTTTAGATGTAAGAAATGTTAAAGCCCTACAGAAGACCCATGCTTTTGGAATTTCAAGAAGGCAGTAAATAAAACTTTGGATTCTGATACTCCTTTCTAATCTCTGGACATCATATAGAATCATTTAAAGACGGGGATATTATCTGATTAAACCATGTAATACCCATATTTACTGTTCTGATTTTAAAGAAAGTCTATTTTTTTACTGGGGAAAAGATGAGGTTATACAGAATCTCATATGCTCTCTGTAGGTTTCCAAATGAGGACATCACCTAAATCACCAAGAGGAATGACTTAAGAGACAGCCCCAACCAGGGCTTCCCAGAGGGTGTTTTGTGTAACATTGTCGTATCCAGGGGTAGGTGGCGGGTGGGGGTCGTTCTGCAGCCAAGGAAGTCTGGGAAACCAGAGTTTATTTGTACACCATGGCCTTGTCTCGAGATTCACAATGCACATTAGTGTATTAAAAGCCAGAGTCTTTTAAATAGTAGCCTCAGAATAAATCAACTTCTTTAACATTTCCAAAGCTTATTTGACTCTGGAACCTTTTCCCCCCAGATAGTACTTACTAACACAGATAGAACTAACATTTTCTGGACCTTAACTGGGGAAACACATATTCAGAATAAGGGTCAGTACACTTTCTCTGGAAATGGCCAAACAGTAAATATTTTAGGCGACTCTCTTCTGCCTTTGTGGCATGAAAGCAGCCACAGGCAATATAAAAACCAACAGATGAGGCTGTATTCCAATAAAACTTTATTCACAAAAAGAGTGGCAGGCTGGATTTGGCCCGCAGTTTGCTGACCTAGAGAGAACAAAAATCTGAGGAAGAAACACTCCATCTGTAAAGCCATCGTTACATAAACTATAATGATTTTAACTTGTGTCACTAATGGTGGTGGCGATAATACTGACAGTGACAACAGATACATTTATTGAACGTGCTGCTCCTTAGTGCAATGAAACATATGTCTTCTAATTTCATTCTTCAAACAAGCCTCCGGAGGCATGTAATTATTATGTCCTCCTATATAAGAAAAGCATAATATGCAAATCGACTGAACAGAAGAACAGCATAACAACCATCCGGACAACCATCAGGGACCATGCTATGACACCCACTGGTGCCAGGCCAGCCAAGGCGGGTGCGATGTGATTGATCGGGGGCCTGGCCATTGCCCCATGATCACCCCGCAGAGGGAGGCCCAGGCCACCAACCAGCAGGCTGCAGCGGGTGGACGGGGCCTCCCTCTGCAAGGGAAGCTCGGGTCCCAGGTGCCAGAGGGAAGCTGGTGCCGGCAGCTGGGGCAAGGAAGGCCTACTCTTGCACAAATTTCATGCATCGGGCCTCTAGTTTTACAAATAGAAAAACTGAGGCTTAGCAAGGTAATTTACCCAAAGACATATGACTAGTAAACCATCAGAGCAAAAATTCAAACCCTGATTCGAACTTCAGAAACTACTCTTCACTAAAACATCTCTATTTATTTATATGTATTTTATGTGTGTATTATATACATATTTATATGTATTTTACATGTGTTTAATGGGCATGCGTGCGCGCGCGCGCGCGCGCGCACACACACACACTGCCATGTTTCACCAGGCTTGTTTTGGATTTGTATAGATTATCATCTTGATGGCCCTCAATAAATTGTAAGTGCAAGGAGAGAGATGGATGATATGATATGACTTTTCTCCTTCAAACTACCTAACATTTTTTTACTCATTAGGGGTTTGGGGGGGGGGGTTGGGGAAAAAAGGCAGAAGCTAGCAGTATTTTATGCATACACGGACAGTAAATTTCACAAACCAGTCATTTTTCACCCCCCTCTAGTCCCAGTCAATGGAATCTGGTACATGATAACAGCCAACATTTATTGAGTGTATACTATGGACTAGATACTGTCCTAAGTGCAAGGTATGTATTAACCCCTTGAATCTTCCAGTGGCCTTATGAGGTAAGAATTATTATTACCCTCACTTTCCAGGGAGGGCATGGAGATGCAGAAAGGTAAGGTTAATTGCCCCAGATCATGTGGCCAGTGAGTGGCAGAGCCAGGATTTGAACTCAGGCAACCTGGCACCAGGACCTGCACTCTAACCTACTCACAGCTCTTCTGACTCCAGGCTCCCTCTGCTCTGACTCCCATTTGCACCTAAGCTGGACCTGAATAATGAAGCGTCCTTGCTCTTTCCTGCCTAGGCCTGTCCTCTCCCCCACCCGCTTTGGAGTCTGGAGATGAAAGGTGAAGAAGTGCAGCAAGAGTGAAGTGTGGGATAGTGGGTGAGATCTGGCAACAGATAAAACCATCGTCCTTGACTCAACCCAATTCCAGGCCACTAGCTAAACAGTCCACAAGCACAGGTTGATTAGCCTTTACCAAGATCACCAAGAGCCCCTGAATTAACTTAAAACTTGGTAAACAACACAAGTTACAACTGGCAACCAAGAAATCCCACAATGGTGTGGATCTCCTTGGCTGCTTTGCTTGGTGGCACCTTTTTTCTCCTGTCTTTCCTCTGAAGTCGGGGGTGACAGGGCTTAGGATCTTAGCCCGTCTCTACCACATAAGACACACACATAAGAACACAAGTGCAGCTTTCACTTCAGCTCTTCAATTGAAGAGGAACTTGAGAGCCACCGCACCAACACCGGAAGCACAGCGCCATGGAATGACCTGCCTAGACAGGAGGGAAAGCCCGGCGGGGCCCCCTTTGAAGTCCAGCTGCCTGAGATTCACTGGCAGCCGCCCTTCAAAGAGAGCCGATGCTTCCTTCCCTCAGCCTGGCCGCCAAGCTTCCCGGGCAGCTGGGAAGATTTAGCCACTCTGCCCAGCTGTCTGTGAACTCTGGCAGCCAGTTCAAGTGAGAGGTGGTGGAGAAGGGAGGGGAGGGTAAGGGAGGGGTGAGGAGGTGGCGAGCCCCATGGCGCCAGGGCAAAGAGGATGATGGGTTTCCTTGGAGCCAACCTGATCAATGTCAGTCAAAAAGCGAGCTTCCAAGGGGCGCATAATCCAACTCCACTACAAAGCAACTTCGGAGACCAGAGAGGTCTCAAATGCACTTTCCTCCCAAAGCTGAGGGAATCTCAAATGTACTCTTGTAAAGATGGCCCAGCTGCCGCTAAAAACAGTCTAATCTCTACACAGGGAAGTAGGGGACAAAGCTAAGGTCAAAACGAACAAGGCACAGCCCTTCACTAATTCTGATTTCCCAGCCATGTGAGTTTACGCTTCTTGGGGGCTTTGGGGGTTGTGTTGCCAAGTGTGTTGTGGCAACCCTTCTGTTCCTCTGGCAGCCAATAGCTGAAGCCACTGTCTGTGTCTGCGCCTGTGCAGCAGATGCTTGGAGAAGATGGGCTCATTGCACATAAACATCGCCCATGTGCTGTTGTGTTTATCCTCTGGAGCCCCGGCTTGGAGTGGAGAGTAGTGAGTGGTATCAGCTGCAGGTGCAAAAGGGATGAGACCAGTTCTGTTGGTGACAACAAACTTTCAAAAGAAGTCTAACTTAGACCAAGATCTTAAACTTGGGAAACTGGGAGACTATGAACACTACTGAGATATGAGAAAATGGAAACAAAGAGTTGAGGGTCATGAACAGAACAGTAAATCATCAGATATGCATCTTAGACAGAGCTGTCTGGTAGCTACATGGAGATGGGGGACAGGGAGATAAGAAGTCTGGGGGGAAGTGATCATAAGTTTCATGAAATCTTTCCTCTGGTTTTGTGCAATTTGATTAGGAAGAGATGTATGGATGAGCTTATGTAATGCACCATGACAATATGAGAAAGGCCTAAAATATTCAGCTAGACTATTACATTAAGTCACTAGCTACAAACACATCCTCTCCTGCTCTTTAGGTCTCCTTAAAACTATATGACACCGCAGTCAACCAGCATTAAGTACAATGACATACAATCCAAAGCTTATCTAACTCTAAACATATAATACTGAGCCCACAGAAGCACCACCATTTAATATTTGCTGAAATTAGTCCAACTGTTTATTCACTCATTCTACAAATATTTATGGAGTCCTTGCTATGTGCAAGGCACCATGCTAGGTATTACAAATGAGTAACAGACTAGTAAAATGGCTTCTTACTCTCAAAAAGATCTGTCTAGAAAGGAAGGCAGACATAAAAATATATATATTTGCAATGCACAGTATCCTATATAATAAAAGGGTAATATGCAAATTGACCCTAATGGCAGAACGACCACTCGACCAGTCACTATGAGGCGCACTGACCACCTCTTGGTCCCTTTCCCCCGCCGGCAGGCTCTGATCGCCTGATAGCAAACGGGGATCTGGGGGTGGGTGGTGGGGGATGCAGGCGGCACCAGGCCAAGGCCCCCGGCCCGCCAGTCACCCCACACACAGAGGGCGACCCATGGCGGGGGCAGGTCCAGCCAGCAGGCGGAAGGCCTACCTCTCGATTCCTCCCCCCAGCCAGCAGGCTCTGATCACCCAATGGCGAATGGCGAACCGGGGATGGGTGGTGGTGGAGGGCGAGGCCTGCTGCGGGCAGGAGGGGAAGATGGCCCTGATCTCAGGCCAAGCCTAGGGACCATACCTGTGCACGAATTTCGTGTGCTGGGCTTCTAGTCCTATCTAATAATAGACAAACAGGGTAATTGACCGTACCTTCGCTACGCCTCCCATTGGCTAATCAGCGTGATATGCAAATTAACTGCCAACAAAGATGGCAGTTAATTTGCATACGTAGGCTTCAAGCAGCAGAGCGAAGACTGAAGGTGAGCCGGAGCCGCGAAGACGGAGGACAGAAGGCGGCTCCGGCCAGGGCCGCAAAGATGGAGGACAGAAGGCGGCTCCGGCTGGGGCCGCGAAGACGGAGGAAGGAAGGCGGCTCCTGCCAGAGTGAAGGCCTGGGTCCTGGGTGCCGAAGGAAAACCGGTGCCGGCAGCCAGGAGAAGGGAAGGCCTATTGCACGAATCTCTTCGTGCAACAGGCCTCTAGTAATAAATAATGGCATTATCCACAAACTACCGGTACCTAGTAAACCCACAAAATAATGGTCAACTCTACCATGGTAGCATAATGGTGATATGTTGGGAGTGGAGGAAAGAGAAATCAGTAAAGCCTGGTGAGGATTCTTGACTGTGGTCTTTGAAGGTTAAGTAGGAGATTACTAGGGATACAAAGAAAAGTAACTCCAGGAGAGTCTCAGAATGGAAGACTCAGGATTGTGAAACAGCACTCTGCTTTGGGAACTATAGGTGATACTAAGAACAGACCAGTGGCAGGGAAGACTGAAGAGCTGGAAGTCAAGCTATCGGTGGCCTCACATGCCCTTCCCTGGAGTTTTGAATGTGTGCTCTATGGGCTATGTTGAGCCTCTGAAGGGTTTTAAGGAGAGAGGGGTAATCTGATCACATCTGTATGTCAACAGATCACTCTGCAGCACTGAGAAAGACAGCCTGGAAAAGGGAAGACCGTGGGCAGGGAGATGAGTTGAGAAACACCTGCAGTGGTCCAGGGGATCGAGTGAGGGCTTGAAGCTGAGTAATGGAAGAGGACGCCTGAGAATAGCTGAAGTTGCATCAGTGACTTGGGTATGGGCACTTTCAATGAGTCTGTGAAGTAGACATAGCAAATATGGTCTATTCTGGAAAGAAACAGAACAACAAAAGAAGGAAGAGTTGAAGAAGGCTTTTGTTAAATCAAATAAATAAAAAGCAGAAACTTGAGCATATTTTCTAGGGCCAATAGGGATGAAAAGGATAAAAATACAGGAAAGGGAACAACTGATAGAATTAGGCCTCAGAGGAAGCAGGAAGGACACGATGGAGCGATGGAGCGCACAGGTGGTGGGATTGCCTTTTAACTAGACGAGAAAGGCCTCCTCCTTGGAGACTGCAGGAAGGAGGCTGAGAGGCCAATGGACATGAACACAGACACGTTTGTACACACGAGGTGAAGAGTCCCACAGAAGTCAGCCCATTGCCCTTATTTTTCCATGTAAAGGAGGAGGGATGAGGGATTATAAGATGAACCTGGATAAGTTTGAAAATACCCGATGATATGAAATGACACAGATAACTGGACAGGAAAAAGGAAGCAATTACCAAAGACAAGAAGGGTGAGAAGAAAATGTATGTCATAAATCTGGAATGGTACCAACCTGCAAAATTGTAGGTTTTATCAAGTTGGACTTAGAGCTAGAGCAAGGAAGCAAGAGAGCCATACTACGAGGTATCAGAGCAGAAAACAAAAATTCAGCTCAAAATCTTGGAAATTGTACAGAAATCAGATGATTTTTTTTTTTTTTTGCCTTTTCTCCAAGGACTATACCCCAGAGTTAACTGTGCTTTTGCCCCAAAAGTCGAAGTTGAGGTCAGTGAAATGCAACTTTAACTTGACAGCTCAATTACAAAATAAGGCTTCTGTCCTTTTCAAATGTACACTTTATTAGAGAAAATGGTTTCACAACAACTATAAGTGATAGTATCAACATTTTGCTTATTCTGAACATAGCATTAACTAACTTCAAAAAAGCAGGTATTCCTGTTTCGCTCACTTAAGAAATCTATCTAAAGCAAACTTTATTGGCTGACTTCTAGATCCGTGACGTTATGCTATGCTCGTAGGTACAGTGCAAAAACACTATCCCTGCCTTCAAGAGGATTACACGCTAATGGATATTTTTAAGAGTTTTCCCCTTGGAAACCAGAGATAAGTAGCCAGTCAACTCCTTAACACTTTGCCCCTGTGAAAATCAAGTGCATTTTGTTGACTGATGTTCTGAAAGCCCTCAGGGAAGTTCTGTTGAAGGAAGGGTTGCAGTTTCAAGGCAGTATTTTTAAAAAGAGTGGGGGGATGAACAGTGACTAATGGACTTTGAGTCACCAATGGAGAGAGTTATAAAGGACAGTTTCTTTTCCTCCTCAAAACAGGGAGCAGAGCACGTGAGGGAGGGTATGGGCGGGAACAAAACACATGCATGGTGTTGCCCTTAAATCTGTCTGCTTTCCTCTCCATACCGACTGCTCCAGAGCTCATGAAGGCACACAGCTTCGGTTATCTACTATGCAAATGATCCCCAAATTTTTATTTCACTCGGCTACTCTAACTTTCTCTCTAGCAAAGTCTTGTATGTCTAATGATACTAGCCATTTCCAATTAGATATACTATCATCTCTTCCAATCAATATTCTTAAAATTAAACTCATATACTTTTACTCCCAATCCTAACTTACTTTACACATTTTTCAGTCACTAAGCATCATCTTTGATCCTTACCAAGTATCCCTCTCACACCCAATCCTCCTTTTAGTAACTAGTATAATGGCCTACACTTCCTGAGCTGCCAGTACATGCTGATCTATCCTATATAAGAAAAGGCTAATATGCAAATTGTCCCCTCAGGAGTTCGACCCCCCTGATGTGTCACAATGGTCAAACATCACATCGCTATGATGTGCGTTGACCATCAGGGGTGACACAGAATGAAGGAAGACCCCGGCCAGCAGCCGGCAGCCAGGGGGAGGAAGGCTCCAATCGGCTCTGATCGCCGGCCAGGCATAGGGACCCTACCTGTGCACCAGGCCTCTAGTCCTATATAATAAAGAGTTAATATGCTAATTAGACTGAACAGCAGAATGACCGTCCAGACGACCTTCCGACGAAGCTGGGGCTGCAAGAGCCGGCCAAGGCAATGAGGGCCTGTGAGGGCCGGCCGAGGCAGCCAGGGCTGTGAGGGCCACGCCCCTTGAACGAATTTCGTGCATCGGGCCTCTAGTGTGTGTGTGTGCGAAGCGGGGGCAAGAGCCGGCCAAGGCAATGAGGGCCTGTGAGGGCCGGCCGAGGCAGCCAGGGCTGTGAGGGCCACGCCCCTTGAACGACGATCGTGCATCGGGCCTCTAGTGTGTGTGTGTGTGTGTGTGTGTGTGTGTGTGTACACACACACACACACACACACACACACACATATATATCTACACTAATAAAAGAGAAACATGGTAATTAGCGTACGACCACTACCCTTCCCATTGGCTAATCAGCATATCCTTATGCAAATTAACTGTCAGCCAAGATGGCGGCCGGCAGCCA
>NW_005364745.1:1677691-1707250 GCF_000412655.1 Myotis brandtii
GAGGGGTCCCAGACTGTGAGAGGGCACAGGCCGGGTTGAGGGACCCCCCTTCCCCCCCGAGTGCACAAATTTTTGTGCACCGGGCCTCTAGTATATAGATAAAAGCCTAAGTGACCGTTCGACCATTAGCTATGATGCACACTGACCACTAGGGGGTAGACTCTCAACGCACAGGCACGGAAACATGGAACAGACTGATGAATCTCAGGGGAAGAGGGGGAAAAGGGGGGGAAGAGATTAACCAAAGATCTTATATGCATACTAAAGGCCCGGTGCACAGATTCATGCACCAGTGGGGTCCCTCAGCCTGGCCTGTGGGCCGAAACCGGCAGTCCGACATCCCCCAAGGGGTCCCAGATTGTGAGAGGGTGCAGGCCAGGCCTAGGGAGCCCACCGGTGTACGAATCCGTGTACCAGGACTTTAGTAGTAATATAAAAAGTAATATAAGCCTAAATGCATGCAAGCTTCACAGTGTACACAGCACTTTTATTGTGTACTATCACTTTCCATGCTCACAAGGACTCAGTGAGATAATTAGGAAAGATATTTTTACTCCATCCATTGTCCGCATGCAAAAACCGCATACAGGGTCAAAAAGGTTAATAACCTGCTCAAGATCTCAAGTCCCACTCCCCATTATGCTCCTCTGCTTCATCCCAGTTATCATTTTTATAACAGCTTTAGGTAAGAAGAGATCTCATTTCTTTCATCTCAACCAAGTTAATCTTTCTAAAACTTTCTATTGGTTGTGTTACTTCCATATGCATAAAGTTTTGGGAATTGACATTGCAAAATAAGAAGGTAAGTAAGTAAATAGGTAAGAAAGTATGTGAATGAATAAATGCATGAGTGAATGTCTAAAATCAGGCGCAATGATAGTCATCTTCCTTGGCCTGACCCAAACCTAGCTTCCTGGCCCATCTTCCTACTACTCCCAGTAAAAACCCTTTGCTCTAGATACACCTGAGTGGTACTGTCATTAGACTTCCATTCTTCACTCTACCTCTGCCCAGACTGATCCTTACTCAGAGAGCTGACTGTCTCCTGTCATTACCCTGCATATCTCAGACCAGGGACCTTTTTACATGAAGTTTTCTAGTGTACACACAAGCACCCTTTTTTAAATGCCTTTTGAAAAATTTGATTTGATTTTTATAAAGTTGGGTATAGGAATATGCTTCAGGGAGTTCATCATTAAAAATTCACATTGTAACACTCGTGCACTGCTGGTGGGAATGCAGACTGGTGCAGCCACTATGGAAGACAGTATGGAGTTTCCTCAAAAAGTTAAAAATGGAACTCCCATTTGACCCAGTGATCCCACTTCTAGGAATATATCCCAAGAAACCAGAAACACCAATCAGAAAGGATATATACATCCCTATGTTCATAGCAGCACAATTTACCATAGCGAAGATCTGGAAACAGCCTAAGTGCCCATCAGCAGATGAATGGATTAGAAAACTGTGGTACATCTACACAATGGAATACTATGCTGCTGTAAAAAAGAAGGAATTCTTACCATTTACAACAGCATGGCTGGAACTGGAGAGCGTTATGCTAAGTGAAATAAGCCAGTCAATGAAAGAAAAATACCACATGATCTCACTTATTTACGGATAATAAAGACGATTATAAACTTATGAACAATAATAGATACAGAGGCAGAGCTGCCTCAAACTGATTGTCAAACTGCAGCAGGAAGGCCAGGGAGGGTTGGGGGGCAGGAAGGAGGGGGGTAAGAGATCAACCGAAGGACTTGTATGCATGCATATAAGCATAATCAATGGACACAAGACACTGGGGGGTAGGGAAGGCCGGGGGAATGTCAAGGGGAGGAAAAAAAGGAGACATATGTAATACTCTTTGTAATACTTTAAGCAATAAAAAATATATATATATATTTAAAAATTCACATTGTTTCGTCTTATGTCATTTCTAAATGATTTCTAAAATCACTTCAAAAATCATTCAGAGTACGCTAACAATGTTAATAATTTTAAAAAAGCAAGTTAATGTCTTACAAGTAAAATTTAACAGGGTCATAAGTAGCAAAATTCAATAGGATCGGTGCAATTAGAAGAGATAAAAATACAAAATGGGAGAGAAAATTCTTGCTCCAAATTACCATTTTTAATGTGCTGTAACATTTTTTAATCCAATTTATATGGATTAAATTATATATAATTCCACATAGTATTTGTCTTTCTTTGCCTGACTTATTTCACTTAACATAATGCCCTCGAAGTTCAACCACATTCTTATAAATGGCAAGGTTTCATTATTTTTATAGCTAAATAATATTCTATTGTGTGTATGTGTGTGTGTGTGTGTGTGTGTGTGTGTGCATAACACAACTTATCAAAAAATAAAATATGTAAATAAAATTTCATAATTGAAAAGTCCAGTTACTCTTCCTTTCATAAAGAAGGCACACTTATTTTTAGCTATAATTCAAAGGCTGTGAATAACAAACTACAAAGAAGTAGCAAATGTTCAACTTCATAATGTTGTTTCATTAAAGCCAAAGAAATATCTCAAACCACTATTTTTGTACATAAACTCCAGATGACAAAAAATCGGTAGAGTACTAAAGATGTTTGTTGACATTTTATTTTATAGTGACCTCTGACAATCTAGCTACCAACAGATTATCACTAAAAGAAGAGCTCTTTTTCTCTGGAACATTTAATTCTTTTGGGGGGAAAATTTTATTCTTTAAAAAGAAATTAACAAGTTCAAGTCAATATTGAGATTAATCACAGTAAGTTTCTAAATTATAGCCTCATAAATTACAGTCGAATAGCTTCATAAATGTATATAAAAACAAAAGAAAATTCAACATGCCTGAAAGACATGGCCTTTTAAAAAGGAGCCCACAGGTTCTTTATACATTGCAGTCATTATCACCACCTTAGTCAAGCAAGTAAAGCAAGAAAATACACTGGAGGAAAGTACTTATTAGTACATCCTCTCAAAATAATCATTTTCATTTGCTCATCCTACATATTTACTGATGAGCTGTTTTTAGTATGGGGGCTTCTTCGTGGAAAACAAATTGTTTCCATGAAAAAACAACTATTTTATATTTTTGAAACTTCTCTCTACACAAACTTCAGTCTGTCAATAGTATTTATTGAGTGTCTCCTTGTCTGAGGCACTCAAAGCGAAACTATGAATTATTTTCATGAGAAAAGTATTGACGTTTAGCATTTTAAGTCCCACAGTTGACACACAGACATTTGGCTACAGCTGATGTACAACAATGTGAACGTGGGAAAGCGGCCAAATGAGTTCACGAGTGTCACAGGCACGGCACTGAATGAAAGACACTCAACTTACTCCACTGACTGGCAACGGTTTTAAAAGAGATTTCAGCTGTTCCTCAATTCATGTAACATGAGGCATAGTTTAGTAAGGTCGGAAATATCACAGGTTACCAAAAAAGCAGAGCTGTTGCCTTTCTTGTATAAATTATGAGCTACCTAGAAGAACAAGCACCAACTCTGTTTCCAGGTCTCATGAGAATGTGCACGAAGTTCAGGCAGCCTTTGCAGGATGTGTCTGGTTACAGCCTTGGTAGTGTCACAATGGTCACACATCACATCGATTGCAGCTGGGAAGACCCCACCAAGTTTCCACCTTTTCTGAAGCGACCACAGACACAAAGCTCTAGCCTTCCCCTAAGAAAGGCTGGAAAGGGAATTTGCTCTTATTTTGTCTTTTCATTTGAGTGAAGTTTAAAAGATTTTAGAAAATCTAAAAATTATTTCCAAAATGCCCAAGGAAGTCATGAAAAAGTGAAGTTTGACAATGTTTTTGAAAGTATAATATTCATGTTCTAAAGAACGCCTTACCTCTCATCTAATCCTATATTTGATAGAAGAATTGTCATTAGAAGTTCAAAATAGCCAGGAGGTCATGGTTCGATTCCTGGTCAGGGCACATGCCCAGGTTGCAGGCTCGATCCCCAGTGTGGGGCGTGCAGGAGGCAGCTGATCAATGATTCTCTCTCCTCACTGATGTTTCTATTTCTCTATCCCTCTCCCTTTTTCTCTAAAATCAATAAAAATATATGTATTTTTTTAAAAGTTCAAAATACTTCTGGATTTATGAATTAATTAGCAAATGAGTTTTCATTCTTTTTAGGAAAACAAATCACTTACTGCTCACCAAAAAACAAACAAAACCGAAAAAAACACCAAAAAAATGTATTGTGTAATTCTAGTCAGTTTTGAATTGTTTTCATACTTTGATCTGGATCATAATCTTATAAAATAATGGACCTGGCAATAGTATTTATGCAATAAAAATGAGGTGAAGTGAGGGTGCTGGCTTATTTTCTCGATTTATGAACAACTGATGGAATTAGGAGCTGGCAGTAAGAAACTGAAGACATAAAAACAGCTGCAGGATGAGTTTGTGTTGCTCTCTCTCTTTACCTATGCCACCCTTAAGTGAGTGAGACATGCCTCTCCGTTTTCAGTCCTCTGTGAGTCAGCATACAAGCCATGCTCACTGCATACCCCTAGGCACTGGGCCTCCAACAGGGTTCTCTTTCCTAATTCAAATTCTATTTCCCACTTCCTGGTTGTTATGAGCGCCTGGTACCTGTCTTATCTGGACAGCTTTATGCTGGAAATACTGTCTTTGAGAACATCTTAAATGGGACCCCTTCAATATCTGGATATAGGATCGTAACCTATATGCTCATTTTCAAATGTCTCCTCGGTGCTCCTATTTTAAATCTTGGCAACAGAAATCAAGATTAAAATGTCAAGGAGCAACCAAGATGGCGGCATAGGTAAACACAGGAGACTGCTGCCGCAAACAACCACTTCAAAAATACAACTAAAAGACGGAACGGACATCACCCAGAACCACAGGAAGGCTGGCTGAGGAGAGACTCTTCAACTAGAAGGAAAAATAACAGCACACCGAGGCTCAGAGGAGGCGCAGTGTGGAAAAAACTCAGGTGCGGAGGTGCGCGCGCAAAGCGGGCTGGTGGCTGAGAGCGCGGTTGTCGTTTTCGGTCAGGGGGGAGTCTCAGACTCTGAGCTCCAGATACGGGCGAATCGCTGGGGACTCGGACCCAAACGGGAGAAGCGGGAGTGTCTGGCATCAGTTGGAAGGCAGCTTTCCCTCCGAGGTTTGCAGCGGTTCCGGGGGTTCTGAGAAGCAGAGCCTCTGGGAACAGGACTGAGGGCACCATAACGGCTCCCTCCGCCCGCCCTGTTGAGCCCGCCCCGCCCAAGCCCTGCGCAGAGCCATTTGCCAGATCGCCTCAGGCAAAGGCTAGATTAGCACCTCCCCAGAGGACAGAAGTTTTCCGCGGCAGACACAGCTGATTCACACAGCCAGTCGGCCTGGTGGTCAAATCCCTCTAGTATTAACTACAACAATCAAGGCTCAACTAGAACAAGACTGCGCACAAAGACCACTAGAGGGTGCACCAAGAAAGCATAAAAAATGCGGAGACAAAAAAACATGACAGAAATGGAGGATATAGAGCTAAAAATCGCAATTTTGAGGGCTTGCAAAAATGTGCTAGAAGCTGTCAATAAACTTGAGGAGAGAGTCACGAAAACTAATGAGACCCTCGATGCTATGATAAAGAACCAACTAGAAATTAAGCATACACGGACTGAAATAAAGAATATTATACAGACACCCAATAGCAGACCAGAGGAGCGCAAGAATCAAGTCAAAGATTTGAAATGCGAAGAAGCAAAAAACACCCAACCGGAAAAGCAAAATGAAAAAAGAATCCGAAAATACGAAGATAGTGTAAGGAGCCTCTGGGACAGCTTCAAGCGTACCAACATCAGAATAATAGGGGTGCCAGAAGATGAGAGACAGCAAGATATTGAAAACCTATTTGAAGAAATAATGGCAGAAAACTTCCCCCACCTGGTGAAAGAAATGGACTTACAGGTCCAAGAAGCGCAGAGAACCCCAAACAAAAGGAATCCAAAGAGGACCACACCAAGACACATCATAATTAAAATGCCAAGAGCAAAAGACAAAGAGAGAATCTTAAAAGCAGCAAGAGAAAGAGACTCAATTACCTACAAGGGAATACCCATACGACTGTCAGCTGATTTCTCAACAGAAACTTGGCAGGCCAGAAGGGAATGGCAAAAAATATTCAAAGTGCTGAATACCAAGAACCTACAACCAAGAATACTTTATCCAGCAAAGCTATCATTCAGAATTGAAGGTCAGATAAAGAGCTTCACAGATAAGGAAAAGCTAAAGGAGTTCATCACCACTAAACCAGTATTATACGAAATGCTGAAAGGTATCCTTTAAGAAGAGGAAGAAGAAAAAGGTAAAGATACAAATTGTGAACAACAAACATGCATCTATCAACAAGTGAATCTAAGAACCAAGTGAATAAATAATCTGATGTACAGAATGAACTGGTGATTATAATGAATCAGGGACATAGAAAGGGAATGGACTGACTATTCTTGGGGGGGAAAGGGGAATGGGAGATGCGGGAAGAAACTGGACAAAAATCGTGCACCTATGGATGAGGACAGTGGGTGGGGAGTGAGGGCGGAGGGTGGGGCGGGAATAAAAATAAATAAAATAAATAAAAAAAAATAAGATTAAAATGTCAAATATAAATAACAATAGGACAAAGAATATAGTTCTTATTTTCTAAATTTAAAGAATTTAGTTAACTATTACTTTCCATACTAAGACAATGAAGAAATGGAGGAAGAAAAACAAAAGAAAGAACTTGACTAAGCATTTCAAAGGAAAAAGTAAAGCTAATATAGAGATAAACAGAAAATAGACCAGGTAATACTGTGGGGAGGTGGTAATAGTAGGCTAAGCAACTAAAATGTGAAATAAATCATCACCAGTTAGTTGATCTTGGAATAAATACTTGTGAACTTAACTGTAGGGAGTTTATACTAATAAAGGAAGACCTACTCTCAGAAAGCAGGTACCACACTTTAAGCAATCACACTTTCAAAACTCCTACAGGTATACTTAAATCAAATATTCTATTGGAAGTCACTAGATCTAGAATACTTAATGTAACCTTTAATGACACCTCCCCACCATCACCAATCTTCTCCAGCCATAGAATAAAAAGGCCTCTCTAAAATAGTTTACACTACCATATAGAACAACAAAAATCAATTTACAAAATTAAGTGTTTCGGTGTTCAGTACCTATAGCAGAGAAGTGAACCTGGGGTTTATATCTACTGGAACTAGGCAGTATATGGCAGGAAAATCTGGAAGAGAAATTCTAAGTATAAGTGTGCTATGAATCAGAGAAATAAAAGAGGAAAGGCTAAAGGTCATGTTCTTCAGTGGTTTGTGGTGGTGGTAGAACTGAAAAATAGTTCAAAAGACCCACAGCAATTTTGCCGTACTGAATGGAGTATTGGAAAACAACTGGAATGTCAATGATGCTAACACTGAGAAACGGGCTATGTTGGGGTACAGCCCACAAACACTCTCCTATTCCACTGTCCTCTAGTTAATAAAAGACCGTCCTAACAGGAATTTTAAAGATGCTACACTATACCTCATTTCATTCAAGTAAGCATGAAATTCTGGACTTTTAAGCTGCCTCCTATTTCTAGCTTAAATCACCGACTAAAGAAAAGTTCCAATTCTTCAAAGGGACGGAACAAAAAAGTACAAACTTGTTTATTTACTGATCTCCTTTAAGTGACTAGTGATTTTTCATTTCACACAGTATTTCCAAATTTGGAAGGACAATTTAAAATTCACTGAAGTCGAGAATAAGTGCAGCTTTGAGATCAAAAGGTAAGCTAATACAGAGAGCAAGTATCTGTTCAGAGTTTAAACCCAGAGTTTGACCTACTTTTAAGACTTTATAGCCTAGAGGAGAAAGTCTTTAGATCTAAATGTCAGCATGTTCTTTTAAAATTATTATTGTGATTATTTTTAACTCCATCATTCATTCTCTCAAAGAAAAAACCGCACAATAGTCTATTGATCAATGACTAGTGACTACTACATCAGAATGGCTGAGACACAGCTATAGAAAATTATCATGGAAATACAAAATGCAGCAACACTGACAGCTACCATCCGGAATGTTCGCTCCATAAAATGGCATTAACGCAGGTTTTTCAATGTTAGATAAATGACATAAGATGTTTTTAGAAGTTTTCCCTAATCAATGAAGACAAATACGTGAAATACACTTGTTTTTCAATGTCATGGTATTAGAATTATGAGAACTCTATAAGCATTCTATTACAAAAAATTTAAATATATATTTCAGAGATATAAAAGAATCAATAGCACATGCAAATATCCATGGGGATCAAAGAAGACCATGATATAGTGATTGAAAGCAGTGCCGTTGCAGTCAGATGGACCTGAGCTTCTTCATTTTAATATTTCTAGTTGTACGTAAGAGACAAGTTATTTCACTTCTTTAAGCCTTAGTTTTCTCATCTATAAAATGAGACTATAATACCAATTCCAGAATTCAATGAAATAATAGATGTAAAGTGCTCAAACACACTTCTAGTGCCCAGAAAATGATCAACAAACAATACCATAGCTATTATGTTGTTTTGCTATGACACAAGCATTTGGAAAGTTGATGAATATTAAGAAATAGTTCCAATATTGTGAAATCTCAAACTATGCTAACCAGAAGTCAAGAGTATATTTCAAATCAAGGGAGCAAACCACTTCATCATCATGATAACCATCAAAGGGTGTTGTCGAACCCAAGCCAAAAGAGACGCACTGCCCTCAAGGAGCTTATAACCCAAAACAGATGACATTGGCATCGGCTCAGATGTAAAAGGCCAGAGCCATGGACAGAGAATTATACAATGAGCTCAGACCTAAAAGAGCTAAGAGCCAAGAAAGTGAAGGTACTAAGACAAATTTGTGCATAAATAAGGCTCATAGACCAGAGTTCCTGAACCCACAGATGGGGCAGAAAAAGTATTTAGAGAGTAATTTTTAACTTCTTTCTGTCTCGCTAGCAGCCCCAGTGAGCTCTCTGGCTTTCCTTTAAATAGACTTCTAAATAACGACAATAAAAGTCTGAGGAAGTCTTGACGAGTCTTCACAGATGGATAATGTCCATATCCACTGGGGGTGGGGAGGAAAATCACAGTCATATTATAATGATTAAAATTGCTTCACTGAGTCTTAATCACATGGCCAGAAAGTGTAAAGTTGTTGGGAAATTTTTTTCAGGTTTTTCCATCATATTAATATGGTAATTATTTAAGGAAAACTTACTCCAATGAGCAACTAGGGGAAGAATTTCAAAGGCTGGACACAATGACGCTGCTGTTCATCATTTAAATGAATGCCCTCTCTGGGGTTGTTTTCATCTCTTCTGAATGTTCTAACTTACTCATCCCTTGGGCAGCCGTGAATAGCTTTTGTTCATCTGGCTAATACAACCATTTAATTAAGTTACATATTTTTCTTTTAAGTGCTATGTATAGTAAATTATTCTAGAAATACTTAAAAGATAATTCATTGAAGCAAATATTTTAGTCTTGCTCTTAGAAACAAGTGTCAGTTATCACTTTCCCTTATAAGCAAATCAGCTAAAACTTCAGATGCTGCATAGATTCCAATAACTGCTAAGAAGAGGGCTGATGCAGCACCATACCAATTCACAAAGTGTGATCTCAGATCTCAGCATCAGTGTGACCTTTCTTCTGTGAGACACATACTGGAGAGTTCACCGAGAGGAAGGCACTATGGACACTGAGAGTTAGGACCTGACATGTTGAAGTCAACCAGAAAAACAAACATAAATAAACTTCTGAACTGATGAGGCTAAACAATGGCTAACATTGAGAGAGCTTACTACCTCCCAAGCACTGTTCAAAGCGTACACACACACACACACACACACACACCCCACATATATATACACACATACATATGCAAATACACACACTCGTTTAGTCCTAACAAGCCTGGGGGGGGGGGTGTGTGTGTGCTGTAATTATCCCCATTTTATAACTGGAAAAACTATCATCAGATAATAAATGGCAGAGACTGGATTTGAATTCAGGCATCTCTCCATAGTGTACACTGGTAACCATTACACCATATTGACTTTCAAACTCAACTTACTGGCTCACCATAATATATATAAAAGCACATTAGACCTCAAAGTCCTAAAAAATGTACATGCCTCACTTTGCAACATAAACTCATTTTAGTGTCCTAACAGACAGGATAAGAAAGGTGAAGAAAGTTTCAAGTTCCTGATAGTTCTCCATTAAATAACAGGAAACGGTTATTAAATCCCTTAAAATCATGCTAAAGGACTCTGTCTCACTCCTCACATTTTCACTAACATCTAAGCATTAGTAGATCTGTACATTATAGTCAGAATTCTCCATTGTAGCGGAGAAGGACTACAAATGGCAGTTCTGAAGCAGCAGGGTACAGACCTCGTCCAGCACTCTCCCTCGACACGGCGGTGTTGTATCCTGTCAACTTCCATCAAAATTAGTGCAGAGGGACATGGAGAAAATACAATCTCTATGGAGGATCACTGTGCCATCTCTCTCAATATATGCATCCAGAAGGGATTCTGATCCAAAGCTGAGTAAGGCACAGAGGGAGTTGGTATGAATCATTGTTAAACACGGGTCAGAGGTCCTAAGCAAAGTGGTAATACAGGTAAAGAAGGCAAGGGGTCAGGGCATGGAAATTCAATCAGCGAAAACAAGGAAATTGGGCTAGGACAGTGGTCGGCAAACCGTGGCTCGCGAGCCACATGCAGCTCTTTGGCCCCTTGAGTGTGGCTCTTCCACAAAATACCACGTGCAAGCACACATATACAGTGCGAAGTTGACTTAAAACTTTAAGTAAAGTTTATTAAGTTAATTTTAGGGAACGTTGTGGAGTGAAAGAAGATGTAGTGTTGAGGATTGAGAAAGGTATGTTGAGATGGTTTGGACATATAGAGAGGATGAGCGAAAGGAGATAGACGAAACAAGAAGACAAGATGAGTGTGGATGGGAGAGTTGGAAGGGGTTGACCTCAGCGAATGTACCTCAATCAGATTGAGGACGTTTTTAGCAAAGGCCAGCTTAGGAGTACCCTAATTAAGTTAATAACAATGTACCTACCTATATAGTTTTAAGTTTTAAAAATTTGGCTCTCAAAAGAAATTTCAATCGTTGTACTGTTGATATTTGGCTCTGTTGACTAATGAGTTTGCTGACCACTGGGCTAGATCATGGAGGAAAGAATCAGATCTCAGTGAAGTTCTGGAAATAGAAATCTAGCCCCAAGCCAAAAAGTGAGGGCATTTTTTAGTCAAAATATGGGGAAAGAGAGTAATGGGTATGGATACAAGCCCCAGTAATTAATAAATTCATTCACTTATTCAACTGAGTTGGCTATGGAGTTGAAGATTCTGTGACTCAGCACATCCAAAACTGACTTCCCTAAAGCCTCCCCTGTCCCCCCACTTCCTCAGGGAGATCTCCCCACCTTGGAGGGTGGCTTAGGCCTCCAGTCATTCAGACTAGTCAGTCACTCACCCTTCACTCCTCAGATACAAACACCTACCAAGTCATATGTGCCTTGTAACCTAATACTCTTATTTCACTTCTCTGGATTGGTCTTCCATTCTCACTCCATATACTCGATTAAGCTCCTCATCACCTCTCATTTAGGACTGGACTCACCTGAAATCTAACTGATTCCCGCCCCCCGCCCCCACCGAAAACAAAGTAGTTCTCCAAAACTTAAGTCTGATCATGCATCTCTCTTGCTTACATCCGTTTACTCAAAGGGGAAAAAGTAGGCCTCCCTCTCGACATCACCCCACCCCGAAGCCACCGAGAGAGGCATGGCAAATCACTATGTGGGGTAAGGACAAAGACTCGTTTGAAAAACACACTCAATCTATCCACTGTTTCTGTAACAGAGTACAGAACATAAAGCTTAACAAAGTCTTCTTAACTAACTGAAAAACAGACAATGCATTGGTTTTTTAAATACTGAAAACTACTCTCTTATAAGATAAAATAGAAACACTTGGTCCAAGTCTATCTTTGTAAATGGAGAAACGCCATGTAAATGAGCAATCACTATCAACCTCAAATATTCAAACACACACAGCTACCATATCAGTTTCAGGCATATACACTTTCTAAGGTCACTTTCTAAGAATGTGGATTTAGGGATATGGGGGGGGGGGGCTTATCATATCTAACAAAAGTACTCAATTTATCAATATAAAAATAAGAAGTTATCTGTGTCCATTGTTTATGCTTATATGCATACAAGAGGACAATGAGGGAAAAAGGGGACATATGTAATACTTTCAACAATAAAGAATTTAAAAACAAATAAATAAGAAGTTATCATGTGTTTTGCTAGGGTTTCAAACTAATATTTCAGTGAAATGTCTAAAATATCTTTCCCTCTTTGAGATACACATTTTATGTGTGGGAAAACATTCAAGCCCCAGGCAAGTATCTTTAGCATCTCCATATGTTTTAACTCATAGCATTTGGAAAGTTTGCTCTGCTACTAAATGGTTTACAGGCAACTCTTTCTAAGTTTAAAAATAAAACAGCAAGATGTCATCTGGCTACTAGATCTGGTCAATGACAAGGAATTTCATTTAAGTTATGGACATTTAAACTTAGCAAAATGTTTTAATTTTATGCCATTTCTTGATTCTCTCAGTAATAAAACATATAAGGCATAAATATAATGCAAAATGAATTATTTCTTCAATTTATGTGGACTCGACACACTATTTTCATGAAGAAAACCAGAAATACAATTTGGAAGTAATTCTAATGCAGCCAATTTAGGTGACAGCACTTGGGAGTACAGCTGAGGGAATGACTCGAAAGTCAGTGGAGTCTGAACTAATTTCTTGTCTTCCTCAACCTCTATTGCAGTTTGATCCTTGTTAACGTGATAGAAGGGCCTAGAAACTCCCTTTGCACTATGTCCCATACCCCTTCCTTCTCTCCTAGCTCCACTCCCTACACACCCAACTCTGCAGGCCCTGTCTGGACAGACAGCCGGAAGTTGGGTCTTTTCAGTGTGAACCAGGTCCTCTATTGGACATGTTTGCCCTGGAGCATATGCGATTCCTGGCTTTTCAAACCTTTAGAGGAGAATGAGCCTCCCTCCACCCCCGTCTCTTCCTTGCTGATGGTCCTTCAGCTGGAGAGGAAGAATGGGAGTCCACTCCCTGAGAGGCCCAAAAGATGTGGTTAAGGAACAGACGCTGGAGCCAGACTCCCCGGAGTCAAATCCCAGGTCTACCCACTCCTTACGTGTGTCCTTAGGTAAATAACTCAATCTCAGTTAACGTAACCTTCAGATGGAGATAGGAATATTAGCCTTAGAGCTGTGTCACAAGCAAATACACTGGAAGCATTTAGAAAAATTCCTGGTACATAATAGGCAAGCAATGTTAGCTCCTATTCTAATTATTATTATTATTATTATTATTCTCACTACTATCACTGCCACCATACCATTACTAATGTGGAGGTAGGTAGCAATGTGAGGAGGTGAAATGTCTGGTCACATTCTACAGGTCACATCAGAACAATGCCACTGGGTTTATGTGGGCAAATGGTCTGGATGCAGTTCTTTAATATATTGAAAAGGACTATGAATGTAAAGGACTGAGTAAAAGAATGAATGCACTTTCACAAAGGTTATCTTATTTCATCCTTATAAGCAGCTGGAGATGAAGCTCATTATTCAGAGAAGGAAAATAAAATCTGGGAGGCAAAGTACTCTTATTATCACACCAGAGCCACCTCTGGGGAATACAAAGAACAGCACAGAAAGATGAGCCACACTGGGCTAATACAGAATATTCACAATAATAACTCCTATTAAGTCTTAGTTACAGGGGAAAATATTCAAGCTCCAAATAATTTAAGCCAGTGAACTTTTAGACCACCACCCACTTATCTACTGACGATTATCTGTTTTATTTTCTGTGTTAACTGTGCATAAATTAATTTTCACAAGATTTGTAATTTTTTAGAGTAGTATCTATCCTTTCCTTAAAACTCTCCAAGCATCTAGTTCACTATTTGGTAAATACCCGATTTAATACTATCAGGATAATAATGAAGATTACACTCACCATACTTAGTAGAACACGCTGAATTCCAGGGGCTCAGTAATAGAAAACTATGGGGTAATGTACAGTCCCTTTAACGAGAAGAGGAATGAGAGGAGGGGAAGGTGACTTCAGCTATTGCAGACAAATTTTAGGTGGCTAAAGGGAACAGCATTAAGTAGCAGTAAACTCATAGCAAAAGATTTATGTTTTTAAAATTCTCCTTCAATTCTTCTGATTATACCAAGCAGAAAGTCTTAATCTGGCACTAATTTGTCTTTAATGCCTCCATAACACCTGCCAATATCTCTTTAACACAGAAAGATTTCAGGCACGGAGCCTTGGCAGACAGCTAGCCAGTAAATATAATTGTTTTACTTTTAACAAAACTGCTATGCTCTATTTACAGCAACTTTGGCTTCTTATTTATAGTAGTGTTATAATGTTTCCTTAGGGAAGGGGGGTCTGGGGGGGATTACTTGATAGGCACTGCATGTTCTTATGAGGTGATAAAACGTTTTGAAACCAGAGAGAGCTGGTAGTTGCATAACGTTGTGAATACATTTAAAACCACTGGATTGTATGTTTTAAAGTGGTTAGTTGCATGTTATGTGCATTTACATCAATTTTCAATGGTATTTATAATTTTTAAATAAATAAATTTTTTAAATTAAGTAAACACCAAGGTGGTCTATAGATAGGAATTAGGAGAGTAGTATGCAAACAGATGAAGTTTGGGAAACAGGCTTAACTAGAGAAACTGGACTGGATTAGTATGGCTGAGACTGCAGGGGGTGAACGATAGCACTCGCATAGGTAGAGCCCAGCAAACTAATTTTGGTAGCTTTTCAAGAGACTAACAACCTAGTACCTTCTAGGCTGAGGTGACTTCTGGTGGCATACCAGGTATCTTCAAGGGCTCAGCCAAAAATCCCAAGGCAGGCAAAGCATCTTCTGCGTCCATCTGCCTCCTGTTCTCAATCTGCAGCTCCTTTCCTCTCCCTCACCATTCAGGTGCCCACTGTTCATGGGGACCTCTGGTCACTTGATGCCCAAACCATTTATTTTTCATCGTCACTCAAAACTCCTCTGTTTTAAGTATAGGCTTTAACTATGTTTTGAAGGAATTGATATTAGCCTTTCCTACTTCACAAGGTTGTTGTGAAGATCTAATGATATTCGAGACATGCTTTAAAAGTACTGTATAAGCTCTGGATTCTAACTCATTAGTGGGTAATAAAATTAATTTAATAGATTATGATTAGTACCTTCTTAGAAACAAAAATGAATGAAAAAATAGATAAGAATGAATTGCAAGATTAGAAGCTGTTACAGTAACTGTCTATTTCAGTTTTGGGTGTGTATGCTGGGGTGTACAGATATGTGTGCAGTCGGCCACAATGTAAACTGTAATAGACTATGGGTAAAAAAAAAAAAGTACAATTTTCTAAGACAAATCAGCCCTTTCTCTGTCATATTTTCAGGTTGAGAGAGCATAAGAATCTATCTTTTAGAATAAACCAGGGTTATCCCATGATGTACACAAGTACGGGCCCATCACCACCTGTCCCATGCGCATCAGTGTTTTCTATCCATGAGGGTCACACTTTTCCATGCAAAAAGTACAGTAGTTCCCCTTATCTGCAGTTTTGCTTGCCACGGTTTCAATTATCTACAATTAACTGTGATACAAATTATTAAATAGAAAATCTCAGAAATAAACAATTCATAAGTTTTAACTCTTGCACCTATGAGTGGTGTGATGAATTCTCATGCTGTCCACTCCCTCGTACCTGGACATAAACCACCCTTCTGTCCGGCACAGCCACACTGCATACACCACCCACCCATGAGTCACTCAGCCGTAGCGCCAGAAGGTCAATGGTAACCTAACACTACGTCACAATGCCTACGTCCTCACCTCACTTCTCTTCACACAGGCACTGTTATCATCTCAGATCATCATAAGAAGAAAGCTGAGTATAGAACAATAAGATATTTGAGGGAGTGATCACATTCACATAGCTTTTATTACAGCATAGTGTTATCATTGTTCTATTTTATTGTTAGTTATTGTTGCTAATCTCTTACCGTGCCTAATTAATCAATTAAACCTTATCATAGGTATGTACATATAGGAAAAAACATTGTATATGTTTATATAGGGTTCAGTACTATCTGGTTTCAGGCTTGGACTGGGGTCTTGAAAACGTGTCTCCTGCAGATAAGGGGGGGCTACTGTAAAATTCTTTATCAGATAGCTTCGAGTGAGAGTAATTCTTTATATAATTAACTATAAGCAAATTTGGGCAAAGACTTCAAAAATACTTCTGAATTAAGATCTGATCCTTGCATTACTTTGTAGAATAGAGTTGAAAGCCCCAAAAACTCTGATAAGTCACAAAATGGGTAAATATTTAAAATAGACTGAATTACTGAGGTTTAACAGAATCTTGCAATGTTTTCCATTTCGGTCTCACATACAAAAATGAAAGTTTCTGAGACGTTGTAAGAAATGTGGACAATCATTAGAGCTTGAGTAATTAGCAGAAGAAGGAAGGAGAAAGAAAAGGCCAGGTGGATTCCCGAAGCACCCAGGGCCTGGGAGCTCAGTCACTGCTGGTTGCGTCACGTCCGTGTGCAGTGAATCAGAGTCGGGTAAGAGAATGCACGCAGACCAGAGAACTGTTTCACATTTTTGGCTCAGACTTTACTTTCTGTATATAAAAGTCCTACTAGTGACTCGAGGAGTGAACATTTAACATTTACTATGTTGTTTATAATGGTTAGGACAGTAATGTTTGGCCTCGTCAGCTTACAGAATAAATCTCGGCTGTCCTGAGCTGAGGAGCGCGGCTCAGGAAGTCTCTCCCAGAGAGAGGCATCCCTTATATAGGCTTCTAGACTCTGCAGCGCGCCCAGAGCCTGGCCCTTTTAGAAGACGCAGCAGTCCTTCTACACACTGCACGGGACTTGACTTGTGCTAAGAAAACCCCAACAGTCTTTTTAAAAAATAATTGGGGAGCATTCATATCATATTGTCAATGAATACAAGATAACAATAAAAGTAAAATTAGCTGTTCAAAATTTGCTAAAATAACACAATATTGAAGCAGGCTTTCATGCAATTTAAATTCTCTACTCTCACATAGCCTACTCACCCTAAGAAAAACCAGGCATCATGAAAGGTAATAATCAAATGGGTTATATGGAATCATTTTCTAAATTAAATTATCTATATTATACCAGTGTACAAGACTTTTAAAAGGCATAATTTTAAATACTGTGGGAAAATTACCTTTATTAAATTTTACCCATTTGTCAATTGTCGCTTTAAAAACCCTTAAGAGGCCAAACATCACCTCCACCACAGGTACTCTTGCCCAGGAAATGATCTGGACGTCCGTAACCACCAGCCCCCAACCATCACCTTGCTTCTGCTTTTGTCCCCATGCAGAACAGCCAATGTGATTCTTTTTTTTTTTTTAATATATTTTTATTGATTTCAGAGAGGGAGAGAGAGAGATATAGAAACACCAATGATGAGAGAGAATCATGGATCGGCTGACTCCTGCACACCCCACACTCAGGATCAAGGCCACAATCCAGGCATGTGCCCTAACTGGGAATGGAACCATGACCTCCTGGTTCATAGGTCAATGCTCAACCACTGAACCACGCTGGCCGGGCCAGTGTGAATCTTTTTAAAATATAACTTGGATGATGATGTCATTCTTCTTGTAAAACCCAATGGCCCTATTACCCTCAGAAGAGTCTTCAAACTCTTTTCCATAGACTCCGAGGTACTATTTGATCTGATATCCTCTGCCCAACCTTTTCCCATTCACGCTTTCCTAGGAAGGAAGGCTTCTTAATCTGACCTCTGAATGTGGGGAGAATGCTTGTCTCAGCTCTTCCCTTTTCTTTCTTTTTTCCCATTTTTAAAATATGTTTTTATTGATTTTTTAGAGAAGAGGAAGAGAGTGGAGAAAGAAAAGCATGGATGAGAGAGAGAAACATCAATCAACTGCCTCCTGTATACCCCCTACTGGGGATCGAACCCACAACCTGGGCATGTACCCTGATAGGAATCAAACCTGTTACCTCTCTGTGCATGGACAACACTCAATCAACTGAGCTACACGGCCAGGGCTTCCCTTTTCTTTCTTGAGTGCAAACTGCCCTTAGGGAGTAACTCTCTGCTTCTCCATGCCATGAGTCTTCCTGGGGAAAGCCTGGTCAGGTTCAGTGTTGATGAGACTGGGGTGGGGGTGAGGGGGCAAGTCTGTCCAATTCCAGGAGTTAGTCAGCAGGCACATCTGGCTTTCATCTTCCTCGACCATCAGTAACAAAGGGGGACTCTGGCCTTCATCTGTCCTGCTTTAGTGATTAGTCTTATTTCCTCATTAGATTCCAGGTAGGGAAGAGGAGTGCTAATTATTAGCACGGAAACAAACACACTTGTAGGACACACACACCTTATGTGAGTACAGAAAGGAATCTAGAAATGCTCACCTCTGGATGGTGTAATTATAAGAGACTCATTTTCTTCAGATGCTTTTCTATTTTGGGTAAAAATTTTTACACATAACTATGGATTACTTTTATAATCAGAAAAAAGCCAAAATTGACTTTCTTTGGAGGCCATTAAGAGGACAAAGCTTGGGATCTGGTTTTCAGAGGAAATTATGAGCTATGCTTTGGATACATGTATAATGAAATTGAAAACAGAGTTACAAAATGACTCTCTGTAATCATGACTGCACACAATGCAGGTAGAAATGTCTGGCCTTTAAAAAAATAGTTCAAAATTACTTTCACTTTAATTTTTTGGCTAAATTCAAGTCACCAAATAGTGACAAAAATTACATCATTCTCTATTTAATCTACATAGGCCCTCTGGTCTATTTATTCAACATAATGGAAATATAACATTATATTAATTGCTTACTTATAATGTTTATTCATTTGACTCCATAACAGAAGCTTTTATTCATATATTTTAAATGAGAGATTTTTGGTTCATGACTGATTTCCATTTTTTCTCTAAATATCAACATACACCCATGAGTATACATATATGTTTTCTATTCCTACCACATTTAGGGGAAATTCTTCTATTTTACTTACAAGGTAACATTTTTTAACCCTGGCCATTAGCTCAGTTTAGATGTTTAGAGCATCGTCCTGATACTCCAGGTTTTAGGTTCAATCCCTGGTCAGGGCACATTCAAGAATCAACCAATGAATGCATAAATAAGTGGAACAACAAACTGATGTTTCTCGCTGTCTCTCTTTCTCTCTGTCTCTCTCTTCTCTTCTCTTCTCTTCTCTTCTCTTCTCCTCTCTTTCTCTTTCTCTCTGTCTCTCTCTTCTCTTCTCTTCTCATTCCTTCTTCTTCTCTCTCTCTCCCTCCCTCCTTCCTTTTCTCTAAAATCAATAAAAATTTTAAAAAGTGATAAAATGTTTTAAGAGTACTTATAAAACTTGAAGTTTTAAGAACACTTATAAAACCACAATGAGATAACCCTGACACCCTGTTAGGATGGCTATCATATAAAAGATAAATAAGCCTTGGTGAGGATGTAGAGCAACTCGTAGCGACTGGTCATCATTCCACAAAAACTGTAAAACACCTGGGAGCTAAGAAGAACGAGGAGGAAGAAGACCAATAGTTACTAAGAACCTGTTTGGTGCAACAAGTCTTATTCTGGGTTCTTTAAATACATTGCCTAATATAAACCTTAAAATAACCTGAAAAGGTGGGGATCGTGCCCTCATTTCATGAATAAAGAAAATGCAGTGCATAGAGCTTAAGAAACTCAGAACTGATCGACAGAAAGTTCCATGTCTCGGGTCTCACTGACAAAATGTGCTAGAGAACTAGACAGCAGACTTTCAGCTGTCATAGACAGTCTTCTAGACTCCCAGTATTAAAGCCAACACAAAGACAAAAATCTCTATTTGAATTTTCAACATTGCTCTTTCTATCTTTTATAGAGATACACAATTTTTCCCAAAGGATGATACTAGAATCATTTTCTAAATCACTTGCTTTTTTAAAATTGTTTTTTTAAATGTCAATTTCGCCCTGGTCAGGTGGTTCTGTTGGTTGGAGCACTGTCCAGTACACTAAAAGGTTGTGGGTTTGATTCCCAGTCAGGGCATATACCTAGGTTGTAGGTTTGACCTCCAGTCGGGTCACATATGGGAAGCAATTGATCAATGTTTCTCTCTCACCTCTCTCTCTCTCTCTCTCTCTCTCTCTCTCTCTCTCTCTCCTTTCCTCCCTCCCCCTTTCTTTCTCTCTAAAAATCAATGAACATATCCTCAGGTGAGAATTTTTTTTAAAGTCATACTTCCCCTATAATATGCTTCTCTCCCCCCTATATGCAGTATTTGACTGCTTTAACTTGAACAACTATTGGGTAAAGGCTGTGAATTATTAAGTGATCAGTGTTTGGAGAAAGAAGGGAAAGAACACATTTTTGACTCATTCTCAGTGAGGTGGTAGGTGCTCAAAAATACCTGGTGAAATTTTCCTGACCTACATAGATAGCTAGATATATAAATATATACAGTTATAGAGATACTAGTAGCCCTGCGCACGAATCTGTACACCAGTAGGTCGCTGCCGCCCTCCTGTAGCTCTCTGCCCGCTGCCCCGCCCTCCTGTAGCTCCCCCGCCCCTTCCTCTCCCCACCTCATAGCTTGCTGCCCTGCCCCCCCCTGTAGCTCTCTGCAGCCCACTTGTACCTCGCTGGCTCACCCTCCTGCTGATCCGTGATCTGGTCGTGATGTGCTTGGTTGTTACGCCTCAGGGCATAACAGCTAATTGGCATATTCCTCTCTTATTATATAGGACGGAGAAAAGTACAGAGGGATACATACCAAGTAACTTACAAGCATTTGGGGTAGAGACAGGATGACGAGATTACAAAGGGGAGGCAATTAATAATAAAATAATAGTAACGGATTTTTTGAAAAGTATACATTTCACATGTGTAAAATTATGATTCGATTCGAATAAAATTTTTGAAAAAAGCAAATTAGAGTTATACATATTTACTTACAAGGTTGTCCATGCTATATTCAATTAAATTAAGCGCATTGCAATCCTCTCTCTATGTAAAAACAAATAAAACCTCTTAATCCCTATTAATAAAGGGTAAGGTAAACAAGGCCATAAATCAAGCAAATGTTGACATGGGTTAAATTGTCAATTTTGCCCTGGTTGGGTGGATCAGTTGGTTACCTGTCGGTGACTGGAGACACTTAAAGATTCAGGGCGCAGTGGGTGTAAGTTACTACTGGGGACTTCTTTCCTGCATTCTCTCTCCATCATATGCTCTTACTCACCAGCGGAAACCTGCCCAGGAGCTTATCTCCTGATGTGATGCCCAGCTCTGGCCCCAGCTTCCCCTGCCCCACACTTACATGCAAATGTAAAAATATAAATAAATATCATGAATGGGATGTGGTATAATAAGCTATACATTCATGTACTATTAAATTCTAGCAAAATAGAATCAAGGACTATGATTAGCAGAATGGCTAGAAAAGATGGGGGAGGTGGGAGGAGAACTAGCATTCAAACTGCTTTATTTTCTACAAAACTGGAAACAGAGGATACTCATTACCTCAAGAGATATACAAGGCCAATCTTTAAAAAAATATAAAGGTTCTAAGAGAAAGACACAAACATTAATATATATGAACCATGTTAAACAGACACTATTAAAGCTACCCAAGAAAACTTCACGGTTTAGAATTTCTATGTTTAAATCAACAGCTCCCAGAGACAATGAAAGCCAGTTACTTAAAAATTTACTGCTTGGCTAAAACTCAGTTTACAATTCAAAGGATTTTTAAAATCTCTGTGCTGTTATGAAGCTTTACAGGGTTTACAGTGAAGATGAAAACAGAAATAAAGAGATCTGACAAACAGAAAATGCCAAAGCTATTTCTGGCATTATAAACATGGGTTCTTTTTTCACTGCCATTACTTTTTACCTTATTCCTAGAAAACTAACTTTAACTCTTGTGCCTGAAAAGACGACTACTTTCCTGGGACCCCTTTCAAAATGTAAATGTTTTATTTGAAAGACATTATTTTCATAATTTTTAAAAAGAACTAGAATGTAAATCCCATGAGGGCAGGAATTATTTTTTTAATTTTTTAATTGATTGGTTTTGAGAGAGAGAGAAACACTGATTTGGACAACGCTTTAACCAACTGTGCTACACAGCAAGGGCCAGGAATTTTGGCTAATCTGCAATATTTCTAGTGCCTAGAATAATGCCTGCCATATAGTAGGTACTTAATAAAAATTTACTGAATTAATAAGTAGACCAGAACCCATGGACACAGACAAGAAGGTGGTAAAGGGCTGGTGCGGGGGGCGGGCTAGAAGGAGTCAGTGGTGGATAGAGGGGGGTATATGTAATACTTTCAACAATAAAGTTTTAAAATAAAAAATAAAATAAAACTAATCATTGTTGAAAAAAAAAAAGATAACCAAATTGTACTATAACATTAGTCTAGATTTTCATTTTAACATTAGTAACGTAGAATCATTCTACTTATCAAAAGTTCTGATTTTACCACATATACAAACACCCCTCCTTTTTTAAATATATTTTTATTGATTTCAGAGAAGAAGGGAGAGGGAGAGGGAGAGAGAAATAAAAACATCAATGAGAGAATCATGGATCAGCTGCTTCCTGCCCACCCCCTACTGGGGATCGAGCCCACAACTCAGGCCTGTGCCCTGACCAAGAATCGAACCGTGACCTCCTGGTTCATAGGTCGACCCTCAACCACTGAGCCACACCAGCCAGGCATACAAAGCCCTTTTTAAAGCTTATTGGTAATTCACAAAATTAGTCGAAGTCTTTTATATTCATTATTTCTATGATTATAGAATTCTATGATCCTCTCCAATTCAAACTGTATTTATTCTAATAATGACCTAAACTGTAAAGGAAAAATCTAAAACCTATTCAAATGGAATATCATGGAAGGTTAAGACAAAATATTTTTTAAATTACTACAGAAATAACTGCAAAACAATGGCTGTATCATCTTGGACATTTCACAATTTTCTTAAATCTTTTAAAGGGTATTTTCTAGCTCTCTGCTTAGCCTTGCTTTATATTACCATCAAATCCTTCATTTTCAAAATCATGTACATTGAAATGCTGTATAATAAACTGCACTGTGCTTCTTAATTTTTATACCAAACAACCTAATTTATTTTAAAAACAAAATCTAATACACATTAGAAAATACTAAGCTGGTATATTTGCTGAAATGCTGTTTACTGCAAAAGTTCTAATATTTTATCAACTAACACTGAAGTTTAAATTAGGGCTAAACTCAGGAAATTGATCTTCATAACATTTTAACATTTATCTTATATATAAGGTGGTTTTCTTCTAAGAAAAACAGACTTAAATGTCCTTGACTCACCGTCAGATTCCGGTCCCAGATCTGTATGCTTCCGTTCTGGCAGGCAGCTGCTATGAGGTTTCCATCTCTACTGTATGTGCACGTGGTGGGAATCACTTTTTTACCCTGCATCGTCCGTGGTTTAAACACACTTTTTTGTTTCTTTGGATTTTCAACTTCCCATGTCCTCACAGTCCTAAAAAAAAAAATAAGGAGACTGTCATGTACCAAAAAGAAAGGAGTTCAAAATACAAAACGCCCATATAGACTGCTTCAACTTTTAAGCATATAAATGTCATAAATATTTTTAAATGAAATGTGCTCTGTGAAACATTCTCCAGTTATAAATGAGGTTACTCTCTGAAATAAGGTGAACCGTGTTGTTGTCAAATCAAAGAGCAAATGGCAAATTCTACTTCACATCTATTAGATTCGTTCTGACCCTCTAAGGCAGTGGCCTCCACACAGTTCTGATTGATACACTCTGATCAGTAAAACTATACCACCTATATACACACATTACTTTCTGAATTACTTATATGTGTTAATGCACCATTTTATAACATATACTAGAAAGCACGCTGAAAAAACAGGTCATTAAAAAAGAATGATGGCCTGCTCTACGTCCCAGGCAAAGACCTCATGCCTCTTGGGGAGGAGTAAAAACAAAGCTGTCAGCCCCTGAGTTTTCACTAAGTAACAAGCAACAGCAGTCTAGAGCTAGGGTGGGAACAGAATACGACAGATTTTAAAATATAGTATATCAAAATTCATGGTATTCAGTTACTACAGGACACAGAGAGAAATACAGCATTAACTGTACATATTAGAAAAAAATACCTCAATGACCTACCATTCAACCTTAAGAAACTAAAAATAGAGAAAATTAAATCCAAAGCAAGCAGAAGGAAGGATATAATAAAAATGAGAGTACAAAGGAATAAAATAGAAAACAGAAAAACAGTGGAGAAGCCAAAAGCTGGCTCTCTGAGAAGTTCAATAAAATTAACAAATCGCTAGCAAAATTGATGAAAAAAAAACAGCAATGTAGACAATATCAAATATTGAATGAAAGAGAGGATATCACTATAGAGCTTAACAACATTAAAAGGATAAGAAAAGAATTTTATGAACAAATTTACATACATACACCCTACCCCAAGCCTTCCCCACACTACTGTCTGTGTCCAGGGGTTATGCATACATGTATATAAGTTCTTTGGTTAATCTCTTCCTGTCCCCTCCCCACTTCTCACTGAGATTTGTCAGTCTGTTCCATGCATATATGCCTCTGGACCTATTTTGCTCGTCAGTTTATTTTATTCATTAGATTCCACATATGAGTGAGATCATGTGATAGCTGTATTTCTCCACCAGCTTATTTTGCTTATTAGCATAATAATCTCCAGGTCCATCCATGCTGACACAAAGGGTAAGAGCTCCTTTTTTACAGCCACATAGTATTCCACTTTGTAAATGTACCGCAGTTTTTTTACCCACTCATCTACTGATGGGCACTTGGGCTGTTTTATATGTGGTACTTTTTCTGCATGTAAATATCCATTGTTTTGTAACATTTGTATCTGAACATTCAAACCTTACCCTTGCTGAACATATTCTGTATTGCTTACTTGTCTCCTATCTCAGGTCACTATGCCTCCCACAGTTAATATGCACAAAACATTGAGAAATAACTTGTGTGCCTTTTCTTTCTACAGTCAGCTCTGCAACCGGGAGGATAAATTATTATGGTTTCTCCTTTTTTATAACTAGACATCTCCAAAAGTCAGCTGATACTTTAGAATTATGATATGAAAGACCACACACAAATATCATTGTCATTATCATGCTTGTTTAATGTTCTTCATCTCTAAAACTGGAATAACACTGCCACAATGAGGAGTTATGAGGATTAAATGAGATTAGGGATGTAAACGTGTCCAGGACAACACTTGGAACACAGTAGGCACTCAATAAATACTAGCTCCTTTCTGCTCTTCCTCTCAGACCATAAATAAGATATTAAAGCTAATAAACCCAACACTAAGTATGTACTATTTATTTCAATTGTATAGTAACAGGTTGAGCTGGTTATCAAATAACAGAAGAAAAGAAAGCAGCTAATGTGGCATATAAATGTACGAAATATAAATTTAGGCAGAATCTGATGGTGACTAATTACACTATATTTTATGGCTCTGATTCTCTGAGTCTCTGTCTTCAAAAATGGATGCTAAAGTACAAGGCCAGTAGGTATCTGTCAAAACATTTTATGTTAAAGAACACATATTTTGAAACTTGAAGGGAGATCTGGTCTTGTAAAATTAAAACTGTTTTATAAAAAAGATTTGAAAATAGAAGAAGTATCTGCCTGGGCCTTTCTGGAAACACAATGAAAACACCCAGAAGATAAGGAAAAAACACAGGTGGGTCGTTATATTGCCCCAGGCACAAATGCTTTCTGTCTTAAAATTCTGAATTCTTTCCAAATACAAGTTCTAAACTTTCTGGCATCTGCTGCATAAATGCATCACAGCATTTGGCAGAAGTCAAGGGAAGCATTAATTTTGCATGGAAATCACTTAAGAGATCTTGGTTTAATTTTTCCTCGAAAGACTACACAAGCAGCGTGAGCGGTGGAACAGTCTGAAACTGGCTGGCTCTCTTGGCAGAACAAATCCAACAAGACGAACTTCTTTTCAAAAATGCCCAAATACTAAGGTATAAGGTTCCACAAAATTGGGGAAATAATCTAGCTTCGATATAAACCCACAATAATCTTTATAAACATACATAATTGTCATGCACCCACTGAGTAATTGCAATAAGAATACATTCACACTTAAAAGAAACAGATTTGGTACTAATGCTATAAACTTACAATTACTAGAATTAGGCCCTCTGAAATCTAGCATCAGAGTAGGGAATGAATGCTACAATAAATACCACTTGTGCTCTTACATTATGGCCAACTGATTTTCAACAGATACCAAAACAATTCAATGGAAAAAGAATGCACGCGCGCGCGTGTGTGTGTGTGTGTGTGTGTGTGTGTGTGTGTGTGTGTGTGTTTTTCAAAAAATGTGGCCAATACAACTAGATATCCATATGCAAAAAAGGTGAATGTGGTCTTTACTAACTTAAAATGGACCATAGATACAGAGGTAAAACTCTTCAAACATGACCTTGGATTAGGAAATGCTTTCTTAGATGCAGCATCAGAAGCACAAATGATTAAAAAAAAGATAAGTTGGATATTGTCAAAATTAAAAATTTATCTGCTTCAAAAGATACAATGAAGAAAGTTTAAAGACAAGACATAGACTTGAAGGAAATATTTATAAATCATATAATGATAATGGAATGGTTATCTAGAATATCTAAAGAACTTGCATAATTTAATAAAAAGCTAAGTGATGCAATTTTTTAAATGGGCAAAAGATTTAAATACAAGTTTCACTAAAGAATGTATACAAATGCCCATTAAGCTCATGAAAAGATATTTGACATTACCTATTATTAAGAAAATAAATGCAAATCAAAATTACAATGTAATAACACTTTATACCCACTGGATAGCTACCAGTATAATAAAAAGACAGACAATAGTAAGTGTTGGTGAGGAAGAGACTGGAACCCTCATACATTATTGGTAGGAATGTAAAATGGTAGAACCGCTTTGGGAAACAGTTTGGCAGTTTTGTAATGCAGATTCACTACATGACTTAGCAATTCCACTCCTAGGTATCCACCCAAGAGAACTGAAAACACATCCCCATGCAACGACTTTAACATGAAGTTCAGAGATGCATTGTACATAATAGCCTCAATGTACATTAAGTGATGGATGGATAAACAAAATACCAAGCTGCCATACAATGGGAAACTGGCAATAAAAAAAGTAATACACACACATGTAACTGAGGCTGCCATAACAAATAACTACAAACTGGGTGGCCTCAAACAACAGAAATTTATTCTTTCACACTTCCAGGCTCTAGGGGACAACCCTCCTGCCTCTTCCAGCTTCTGGTGCCTGTCAGCAGTGCTTGGCTTCCTTGGCTTCTCATCACGTCACTGCAAGTTCTGCCTCGATGTTTACGTGGCCTTCGCTGTGTGTCTTCTCCTGTTCCATCTCCTATAAGAATACTGGCACTGTGTTTAGGGCCCACCTGGATAAGATCTCTCTGCCAAGATCCTTCCCAAGCAGGGAACCGTTCACAGGTTCCAGGAATTTGATATGGAAATATCTTTTGGGGAGCTGCCATTCAACCCACTACCCACTGTCACATGGATGAACCTCAAACCACATTCTGCTGTTAAAGAAGCTAGACACAAAAGGCCACATATTATTTGATCCCATTTATCTGAAATGTCCATATGAGGCAAATATATAGACAGAAAGCAGATTAGTGGTTGCCTAGGACGGGGGGTAAGCATGGGGAACGACTGAAGATGGTTTCCTTTTGGGGTGATAGAAATGTTGTAAATTAGATGGTTGCACAACTCTGTAAATATACTAAACATCCTTTAACTGCCCCCAGTCTCTTCTAGTTTCAGCTGGAATCTCTATAGCCGAAAGTCTCATTAAATTCCTAGAATGACCATCAGTAATTAAACATTTCTGGGGACCACTTTAGGAAACCTCAGATGAAGAAGTCCATTAAATGGAATTAGAAAAAATTCCCAATTTAAAATATATACCAATATTCTTATTAGACAAAAATTACTCCGTGCTCTTATAAACCAAATAACATAAAGCTCTTTACAAAACACTTTTTAAAACTTTTATTTCATTAAGTCACACAAGACACGAGATCAGGGCCTGGTGTACAGATTAAGAAGTGAAGAGTCCTGAATGACATAGAGTGCTAGTCCAAGTGACCTCCTGGACCACTGCAGGTGAAGACTCAACAGGTTCCTACCAACATTCAATTAAAACTCTAGCCCAGGACAATGGACACTAAGGAGAAAATAAACAAATGGGACTACATCAAATAAAAAGCTTCTGCACAGCAAAAGAAACCATCAACAAAACAACAAGAAAGCCCACTGCTTGGGAGAACATATTTGCCAATGTTATCTCCGATAAGGGTTTAATCTCCAACATTTACAGGGAACTCATACGACTTAACAAAAGAAAGACAAACAACCCAATCAAAAAATGGGCAAAGGACCTAAATAGACACTTTTCAAAAGAGAACATTCAGAAAGCCAAGAGACATGTGAAAACGTGCTCGAAGTCACTAATCGTCCGAGAGATGCAATTCAAAACGACAATGAGGTACCATCTCACACCTGTCAGAATGGCTATCATCAACAAATCAAACGACAGTATAGCCTTTTCCCAAAAATTTAAAAATGGAGTTCCCATTTGACCCAGTAATACGACTTCTAGGAATATATCCCAAGAAACCAGAAACACCAATCAGAAAGGGTATATGCACCCCTATGTTCATAGCAGCACAATTTACAATAGCTAAGATTTGGAAACAGCCTAAGTGCCCATCAGCAGATGAGTGGATTAAAAAACTGTGGTACATCTACACAATGGAATAAAAGAATACTACGTTGCTATAAAAAAGAAGGAATTCTTACCATTTGCAGCAGCATGGATGGAACTGGAGAGCATTATGCTAAGCGAAATAAGCCAGTCAGAGGAAGATAAATATCACATGATCTCACTCAGATATGGAATATAATAAACAACATAAACTGATGAATTAAAATAGATCCAGAGACACAAGCATCGAACAGACCATCCAACCTCAGGGAGAAGGCAGTGGGTGCAAGGGGGATTTTTTCCAGGTGCGGGGGATGTGAGAGATCAACCAAAGGACTTGTATGTATGCGTATAAGCATAATCCATGGACACGGTCAGTAGGGAGGGTGTGGGCATGTGCTGGGGGAGTGGTAATGAGCGGGTAGAGGTCAATGAAGGGAAAAGGATTCATATGTAATACTTTAAACAATAAAGAATTTTTAAAAATAAAAAATT
>NW_005364745.1:1708271-1772481 GCF_000412655.1 Myotis brandtii
ATGGGGTTAGTTTAGCTTCTATAATTGAAACTCTGTTGCCATCACTGGTGCTCTAAGCTCTGAGCCCGCTGCCGGCTGAAAGCAGGTATCTGGGGTTTGTTTAGCTTCAATAATTGCAACATTGTTGCATCCAGAGCTCAGAGCTGGGCTGCAGCAGGCAGGGAACCTTGGCTTCCTCCATCACTGGAGTAAGCAAGCCTCA
The DNA here is from genome assembly GCF_000412655.1 of Myotis brandtii. NCBI lineage: Eukaryota > Metazoa > Chordata > Mammalia > Chiroptera > Vespertilionidae > Myotis > Myotis brandtii. The sequence continues at coordinate 1,708,474 of NW_005364745.1, forward strand.
TGTTCACTTCAGCTGCGTGGCTGCCGGCTGCCATCTTTGTTGGCAGTTAATTTGCATATCCTGCTGATTAGCCAATGGGAAGCATAGCAGAGGTATGGTTAATTACCATGTTTGTCTATTATTAGATAGGATAATATACGTATTTATCTATATATATAAAAGGCTAATATGGTGTTTCTCTGACCAGTCGCTATGATGTGCACTGACCACCAGGGGGCAGACGCTCAATGCAGGAGCTGCCATGACTCACACTGGCCATTTTTACCACAGACCTGGCGCTGACAAACCAACACTCAGCTTCCCCCAAGTGGGACACAGGCCCCGACCCCACCCCAGAGCGATAGCCCACCAAATCGCAGCCGACGCTGCCGAGACCCCATGGCACAAAATGCAGGCCCCAGCCCAGCCCAGCCCAGCCCAGAAACGGTCGCTGTGGGCGCCAGGTAATGGCGTCACATAGCGCCGCCCGGCCTCCTCTCCCTAGCGACTAGCCTCCTTGCAGTTTCTTCAGCTCAGGAACACGACTTGCTTTATAGCCAGGTGCAGACATTTCACACTGTAACCAAATGTCTGTGAAGTGTTTTCCCGTGCCTCATCTCATTTGATCCTCACAGAAGTCCTGGAGTAGGCAGACAGGAGAGTCAGTAGAATCCTATTTTCTTTTCATTAGCCAGAAAACAGAGATTTAGAAAGATTAGAAACTTGACCCGACTGAACAGAAGAAAGAAATGGTGGACCTTGACAATGACGTCAGGTTTTCTCACTGCGCAGAATATAGTCAGACACGGCTGCAGTTAAATATTTTACCCTTGGTTCTCCCTGCGTGATCTACAATAATCATCTGCTTTGCGTTGATGTTTACTGCTGTGTTGCTGACAATTACCTGAAGGAGAAGTTGGGGTGCTTCACTGGGCTGGAAAAAGTTTAGCTGCATCAGAAAGCAGGTCTAATGAAGCAAGTTTGTTCTCTATCTGTAAGAGGCTAAGTTGACTTGCGCATGTGCGATACATATAAAGCTCTCACTGGCACCAATCGCACGCGTGTGTTTCGATCTGTTATTGTCGACTGTGAATTTGGTTGACACGTCTATTATAGAGAAAGGGCGAATAGCGATATTAAAATATTTCTTCTAATTAATTTTCTTTCAATGTGCACGAATCCATGCACCGGGCCACTAGTATCTCAATAAGTGACCTTCAGTACAGGAAGGGGAAAGGGGAGAAGGAGGGAGGGAGGGAAGGGAAAACTCAGATGTATAACCAAATATGTTGAGGCAGTAGGTTCCTTTTTTTCCCTTTAACCCCTTTTATTTTAACCTACATGAAGCTCATGGGAAATGCACCAGAGTGTTTTAAGAGAACGCCCACAGAGAGATGCTGAGAATGGTTCTGCTCAGACTTATGGCAAAAATGCTTCACAAGTATTTCAAAAGAATGAATAGAGACCTCCATACACCTTACCTTCTACAATGCCAATTCAAACCATCCACAGATAGCCATTTTGACTCCTTTTATTCTCTCAATACCTAGCTTTGTTTTGCACACATAATAGGCTTTTAATAAAATTAAAATCCTATAGCCCATGTATATAATTAAATATATATAATTAAATACATACATATTTATAATACATATCATTATCTATCTCTCAGTACTGCTCTACTCTTGAGTTCTCCTAAAATAGTCTTCAAAATAATTTGCTCTAGCCCTGGATGGTGTGGCTCAGTTGGTTGAAGCATTGTCCCATACACTAAAAGGTGGCAGGCTTGATTACAAATCAGGGCACATACCAAGGTTGCAGTTCCAATCCCTGGTTAGGGCATCTGTGGGAAGCAACCAATCAATATTTCGCTCACACATCTCTCACATCCTTCTCTCTCTCTCTCTCTCTCTCTCTCTCTCTCTCTCTCTCTCTCTCTCTCTCTCTCTCTCTCTCTCTCTCTCTCTCTCTCTCTCTCTCTCTATCTATCTATCTCTATCTCTATCTCTAATTCTCTCTTTGTGTGTGTGTGTGTGTGTGTGTGTGTGTCTCCCCTTCCTCTCTCTAAAAAATATCAATTAAAAAAAAGCATTTGTTCCAAAACACTTTTCAAAATCAAGAGCACTGTTCCTGGCTCTGAGGAAACAAAGATTGAGTAGGACAGGGCCTCTGCCTCCCCAGAAATCACAGCTTGGTTGGTGGAAATAACATACAAGCAATAAGCCACAGGGCCACAATTCAACACATACCTGGTATATATTAAATACTTTTTATAGGCGAGCTATCTTGGTAGATACTTGGGGATACAAAGGTGCCTGTTCTCCAACACATAATCTAATGGAGGAGAAAAACTGGGGGGAAATGTCATCAGGTCATGAGGCAGCACCCAGAGAAAAGAAAGAGGTAGCTCATCTGGAAAGATCTGGAAAGGATTCCAGAGATGTGTTTATTTTGGGGAGAGTTGAGATTCTGCAGATGAATCCTAGAAATTGTATAGAAGATGCGGTGTGCCCCAAAGTCAGCCTGGACTGGTGCTCCAGTAAAAGGGCTTGGCCCGTGGCTGCAGAGTATGGAACCAAGAAGAGAGAAAGTGTCACTGACACAGGTCCTGGACAAAGGAGAATGATGCTGTTATTAACATAAAGGGAGAATGTGAGAAAATAGAAAATGAAATTGAAATCGGAAAGATCAAGTACTTCTAATAGGGCCTATTCCTGACCAACTGAAAGTGAACAGGAAGAGGTCATTGATGGAAATCAGCTCTAGTGGGGAGGGCACTGAGAACAGGCTGGAGGATTCTATAATTCTCCAGCTGCCTTTCTATGTATACTTGATGGGGAGCAGGAAATTCACCATGAATCCACCTGGGGCATAAAGCAAGTAACTCACGGAATTACTCTTACAACACATATCAAGATAAGAAATCATATGTGAACTTGGCCTTAAAACGCGGAGAAAGGTGTAATGTGTCTATAATTACAGATGACTGTTTTAATTTATGTTAAGAAGTAATTACTACCTCCTGACAAGAGCAAGACGGAGCGCAGTGGGTGGAGGTGGAAAAGGAGGAGATACGGGGGAAAGGGAGAGAGATTAGGGAAGCCAGCACAGGAAAAGGTGGGTATGACGAATCTTACAGAAATCTGCCTCCACCCACCCTTTACCCGGGTGTTGCCAGGGCTCAGTAGTATTTCTGCACCAACTTCTCCCGGGATATTAGCAGGTGCAGGCAGGCTTTCCAACAAGCCACTGAAGGATGGAGCCATTATTCTCCAAGATTGCAGCTTTATTCTTTTTTTTTTAATGTCTCTGAAATGCAATGCATATATGAAACTTTCACTCAACCAGCAAGTCTTACAGCAGCGGGCTTCACATCTGCAAAACAGATTCTAAAAGATAAAATGTATGTGCCAAGAGTGATTCAGTGCGAATCTGAAAATGAGATAAATATTCTTCTCTTGAAAGAGAATGGTTTTTCCTGACCTAAAAGTTAAACAATGTTAATCAAGTCATAGAGTTGAGCAGTGAAGTCAACATTACTTGAGAAGTTTATACTAAAAATAGTGAACCTGTTCCATATCTCTAATTAACTCATCCACAGCCGAGCTCTTGTACTTGCAGGATTATTTCCAGAAATCATGACTGCCAAGATGTGTTTGCTAATGAATTCTGAATACTGAACTAATAATCTGAATTAAAGCTAAGATTTGAACTAATAATCATAATAGCTGATATGTATGTGCTCATAATGAAAATAGCACTATTTTAAGCACTCTATCACTTAATCCTCACAACTCTATGAAGAAAATCCTATTATCTCTACTTTACAGAGGAAAACTAAAGCGCAAAAGGGTGAAGTAACAAATGTCAATATTCACATAAGTGGAATAATCAATTGCCATGCCTACTACCTACTCAAGCTTCAGTCACCACATGGACCCATGAACACAGGTAAGGTCACAACAATTTTGGATGCCATACATATTGATGGTTTGAGTAATATTTTTACCTGAGAAAGAATACTGCAAAATTTCCATATTTATGAAACTAATGCAAAATAAGGCTGAATAGCATTTGTATTTTGCATCTTTTAGAGAAAAGCAGTGACTTTGAAAATCTCACTGCTATAAAATATATTATGTTACAGACATGAAGTCCTCACTATTCAATAAAATAAGTAACAATTTTTCTCTTCCAATGAAGATATCAATAAGAAAACACTTTGAAAAGGACACAAGGATGAGGAATCCCATTTATTAAATACCTGTCTTCTGTTCCCCATCCTTCACTGCCCTGTACTTCCAGACCTATCATACGTGTTCACAAGCAGGCAGTTCCCCCTGGATAAGCCTGTTAGACACTCTTTAAAAATACAGTGAGGGGATAGGTTTTCTGTGTGGAGGGGAGGAGAGAGAACATGTAGACAGATCAGCAGCAGCTGATGCACCAAGTTCAAACAGGGAAATAAATAAGGTGAACCCAGGAAAAGTTTTAAAACTCACCACACATAGTTTAAGATTGCACAGGGGCTATGAACTACTAGGATCAGCAGGACAGGGGGACGAAGTAGCATTTTGCCATCAGGAGCAGGGTGGCTGAGAAAAGGCACTGCTGGGGACCAAGCCAGAGAAGTGTCACACACCAGGGCAGCCCATGCTGAAAACAGAGGCTGAAACTCAGCAACTCCCCAAATGCTCTCTGGCCCTACAGCCTTTACATGAGATCTGGAATTTAGAATCTAGTGAAATTTGAGAAGATAGAACTGGCTTATGACTGGCCTATGACTTAAGAGGGGATAAGCCATCTAATATTGAACAGCCAGTTAATGCAAAAGAATTTCTTCCCATTTAGCACAACTAACACTTATCAGAGCTCATGGCCACCCGACTCTACATCTTGGATTGTTTTTGTGGGAGGTCTTGCGCTGCCTATGAGAGTTCATATGTGAACCTTTTGAAGAAAACGTCTGTAACTTCCCCTACATCAAAGAGATCCAAGAAGGTTAAGAACATGGCTGTAGGTCATCCAAATCTTACCCCTGGCCCAAGTAGGATCTTCAGAGAGCTGGCTGTAGATTTAGACTGCATTGCATGGTCCCCTCTGAGAATGATTTTTCTTGAATTACATGTTTTGTTTCTGTCCTTGACTTACATTAAAGGGTGCAACAAAAAAATAGTAACAGGAGTAGAGTCCAGAAAAATAAATAAGGGTGAGGACAATGAAGTCAGATTTGCCTGTTTAAACCCTCTCTCCCCTCTTTCCATGACTGTGGACAAGTCAGCCTCTCAGAGTCTGTTTCCTCCTCTGAAATAATTACTTCACAGTTTTTTAAGGAATTGATTATGAAAATATACATAAAGCACTTAGCATAGTGCCTTGTATACAGTAAATACCCAATTACTGTAAATTTACTGCTGTGTTTATTGAAAGGATGCTGTCTACGTCAACCAGTGCAATCTGTATGAGGCCTCTGGAAAACTTTTATCTTTTATGCTCTTTTGAAAAGAAAACCTCTATGTTTTCATCTTGAGGACTCTGGGACTCTCAACTGAGCATGTCTCCATCTTTGCTCTGGTTATTTGTAAGTTTCGAACTAAATCTACAACCTAACTTTACCCACTGTGTAGCAAAACCAGCTCCCAATAATTTTTTGTGAACTAACCTTATCCCTTCACCCTTACTTTCTCATGGTCTTGGATGCTTTTTTTCTTTTTTATAATGTGTGTTACTATTATTATTTTGAGCTTCTTTGAACTATTTTTTGGAATGATATAAGATGCATAAAACTAAATAGATGAATTAACAAACCAACAGAAAAAATAAATAGTGCTATTTTTGAATGTTGGTAATTGGAGTGTGTTTTTTTTTTTTAAGTTATTTTCCTAATTCATGGGTATATTAGCTACAGAGCCAGGAGAAAATTTAATTCTTTTTACTTCCCAAAGTAGGATCTGCCCTAGACCAATTTAGACTCTCAAAGAAAAACTGAGAGCAAAAAAAAATCAGCCAAAGAGCAAAAAAAATCACCAGTGTGATGATGAGAATTTAATGTGAAGAGCGATGAAGTCATGGGGAGTGTGGCAACAGGCTAGTCCTCTGAGGTGAGTGCTTCCATATTCTGAAAATTAGAACTTCTAGAATTCAGTGAGGGGCATTTCTGAAAGAAAATATAAATTCACAGTCACGAGAGTAATTGTATCAGTTCCTAGGAAAAACAAAGCAAAAGTTTCCAGTCTTTAACTGTGCTGGACCCACAGCTCTGGCTGGTGATACCCAGGCTGACTTAAAGGTCCCCTTACTTCCTGACCCAGATGAATGGAAATGAGCCACAGCCGGGGTGTGCTAAGCAGATGGGACACCACAGGGGCTGAGCTGTTGGCCAAAGACAAAGGGGGTGAACCAGAATGTAAGCAAAGAAGCTTTCCCTGGCTGCTTGGCAATAAGGCCTCTAAATAAACTACATTAATCTGACTCACATGTGGTGAGTGGGAAATTAAAAACAGGGCAGCGAGAAAATTAAATGAACTCATTAAAGAGATAATAAACTTACAAAGCAGTTTCACTAGGACATATGTTGCTATCAGGATTGAGTTTCTAGAGATACTGTCATATCCATACCTTTACAAAGTTATATACTATCTTGGGCATACAACAGGTAAGATAAGAATTCTTGAGAAGCAAATATTTTTCCAAGAAGAAAAGCATGGCCTCTAAAGAATCAGTGCAATAAAATAAAATCCAATGATTTTAAGTATATTATCTGAAAATCCAAGGACAAGCAAATTAAAATGGATTGTTATGGAAATACAAAAGAGAAGAAACTATGAAGACAAAGCAGAGTTGATCTTCTAAAGAAGAATGAACTATAAGATGCTGGGGAACTTGTTTGTGAGGCTGCTGTCTACCACAACAGTTCCACTGCAGTGCCCAGGCCCTTGAAAGCTCCATGTTGGATTATTCACAGCAATGAAACATAAACGCTAATACACTAAGATTCAAATATTCCTTTCAGACTACAACCAAATCTCTGGGTGTTCCTTTTCTTTGCTCTTCCAGTCATGAATATATTTTAAAATTTCCTTCCTTTCTTCTCTCCCTTCCTCCCTTCTCCTTCCATTCAATCAACATGGATTGTGGCTCTAGTGACAGGCGGAGCACTAGGTGCTAGAAACACAGCAGTGAACACAACGGACAAATATCCGTGCCCTGAGATTCATTCATTAGTTCTCTCGGGTAAATGAAACTGCAGGTAAATGAAACCATAGAAAGTGACTCTGTGGATAAGGGGGAACTACTGTATTTTAATTTGTTATTTACTGGTCAGTTTTCCTAGACTGTTCGCTCACAAAAGCCCATGCTTGGCACAGTGCTTTTCTATAGTATAAATGTTCAAAATCTATTTGTGTTATCACTAAACAAATGAAGAGGAAATTCTTAACATTCTTCATCAAAACACTGAGCACATAGATTGAAAAATGGATGTATGATGACAGGGGACTTCTCTGGGTTGCCCTTCTAATAATGTCAACAGAACAGATAATATGTGAAATACTAGAGTAAAAGGACAACAAAAACAATGAAAAAATTATTTGAAAGATGGTAATTCTATTCAACAGACACTTGGGAGTAGCCAACAGCAATGGAAATCAGCTGCCTTGTCCCTGATTCACGAATTTTGCAGAAATATCATTCAAGATAACTTGCTAAGACAGCAACAACTGATCAGTAAGTAAACTGATGTCTGAAGCTTTTCCCCCTAAAGAAACATGTTCTAAGACCAGCATGCACACAAGTTAGACACTGTTGCATAACAAATTACTCCAACCCAAGGGCTTAAAACAATGAGCATTCCTCATTCTTAACTCTACAGGTCAACTGGCAATTCCATTTTGTGGCATTTTGTGCTTTCTCACGATTCTGCGGTAGTCTGATAGGTCAGCCAAGACTGGCTGGCTTATCGGGAATGGCCTCCCTCGTATACATTGTGGTTGGCTGGCTCTTGGACGCAGTGACAGGTGTGATGGGGACTCAGCCAGCAGGTCAGCCCAGGCTAATTCTCGTGGCAGCTAAACAGGATTCCAAGCGCAGAAACGCGTAAGACCTCTTGTGGCTTAGCCTCATTTTTGATCCACCATCACCTCTGCCATATCTATTAGCCAAAGCAAGTTACAAGGTCAGCCCAGATTCGAGAAGTAAGTAAATAAACTCTACCTCTGCAGAGTCACATTGCAAGAAGCACAGATACAGAGAGAGAAAAATCAAGGTCCTTTTTACAGTCAGTCGCCCACACACTATTTGGCCCTACACATGCACCTACTTGTGAGTACCATTCAGTATATGATATTCATAATGACGATTCTGATTCAGCAAGGAGTTAAATAACAGTATGTTATAGGCAGAGATGCGTATTGTAAAAGCTTTCCATGATAGGAACGCAGGTTAAAAGATTTCCACTACACCACTAACTTATTGTGGTGCCATTCCCACTGATTTCAGAGATCAGTGTTTCACTCCAGAACATTCTGTTTGTTCACTGTGAGTGCTGTCAACAGACTTGAAAAGTAATGGGACAGTCCATTGTATCACTGGTGAAGGATTCAATTAAAATAAACAAGAGCTAAGCCCAAGTCACATCTTTTAAATATACATAAAAACCTGTATTTATAGAATTCAGGAAAAGGACCAGGCCATGGATTCACTTCCTAAACACCTGCCACAAACAGATCAATTTCTCAAAAAAACACTGATGTAATCCCTCACTGTACCCTTGTACCATAGGAGCCAGGTGAGTGGGTGAGTAGGGCTAAATGAGACATTCTTATGGCAAATACACACAAGCCTGGCACCTACTAAAAAAAAATTAGATTAAAATGGAAAAATACTTTCATACCTGCAAGCTGATATTAGTATTTTTTCAGCAACCACAGAAACTATGCTGGGCTTGAATAGGTCAATAGAAACCAGACCGAATTACAGATAAGCTTAAAAGCATGCAGGTCTTCAAATCCAAGTGATATTACGGGTGCACTTGATCCTGAGACTATGTGGCCTAGTTTCGCTGGATGACCCTCTAATTTCTGAAAAGTGCTACAGGATCCTCCTGACAACCACCTCTCCTAACTCCAGTACGGGAACTCTTAGCATTTCCGATGTGGATTTGAGAGACAAAGATAGAACACTGAGACCTGCCAAGGCTGAAAAGGATATCACTTTCAAAGGTTAAAAAAAAATCCCCCCCTCTTTCTTTCTGATGACTACCCAATTACACAAGCCAGGCATGATAACTGGGAGCCATGAAAAGTCTTCTATAGGCATGGACAAAACGGCCTGTTCAAACTCAGTGGAAAACAAAAACATGAAACACTCAGCAATACAATGCATCTTTGGGGGACTAACATGGAAGCTAATCTAGCATGAAAAATACCTCAGAACCTAATTATATTATTAGAGCTTCTTATCAGGGCCTAGTCTGTGATAGCTAAACAGTGTAGCTTTCATTTATTTATTTCACATAAGAGCATCAAGTTATACAAGTTATTCTTAAAATTCTGTAGGCAGAACACAACTCTGTAAAGTGAAACCCATTCTTCCTCTGAGTACTATTATAAAATCTAACATGTGTATCTCTAGATAAGCATGCTCCCGAGACCATGGATTCAGGTTGTATTTTTGTGTACCATAATAAAAGTTGTAGTGTGGTATCCACATGTATGATGATACCCATTCTCCACCTGCCCAATTGATGTAGACACCAAGCATCTCTTGTTAATATCCAGAAATGGCAATGTTTTAGTCCTTTGTTTACTTATGACTCAAAAATAATGTTTTGATTTTATATCCAGAGGAGAAACCTAAGGCGTGACTTCAAGAATGGAGTACTCATTCGGCCTGGGGGTTTTGTTTTTTGTATTGTTGTGTGTTTTTTAGTATGTTTTTATTGATTTCAGAGAGGAAGGGAGAGGGGAGAGAAAGATACTGGGTATCAAGCCTACAACCTGGGCATGTGCCCTTGACCGTAATCAAATCCAGGACCCTTCAGTCCGCAGGCCGACGCTCTAGCCACTGAGCCAAAGCAGGTAGGGCCGGCCTGTGGGTTTTTGTAGTATCTTAGTTGTTGAAGGTATCTGCCACTGCTTATTACTACAAAGGCAGTGAAAAGCAGCTGTTCTAGGAATAGACACTGTGAATTACTATTATTTGCTCTTGGAGACCCCAGGTTCTGTCATCACTTCCAAGAAGAGTCAGAGAAGCCTTAGAGTGATGTTCCTACATAAGGTCTTTTCCCCAGAATTCTTATACAATCAGTTTCACAACCTCTCTCACTCCTTACACATACTGGAATTTTATATGATAACAGTTTTAGGATAATTCTGACAGTTCTCATCCCAGGTGAACTACAAAGCAGATCTCTATACTAACAGAACCGTCAGTTCACTTGCCAACTTCAAAAAACATTCCCTTTGTCTCTCACTCTCAACCCAATTTAAACCAGGCAAAACTGGACTAACCTTGTGTAATAAGCAAATACTTGTGAATATTAATCCACTGGTCATTCAAACAGTCAGGTGCCCAAAGTCACACAGCTGACAAGGACCTTAAGAGTTTCCATTAGTGAACAAATCAGCATGACAAAAGAATATCAATTGTTTGTGTGCAGAAATGGCATATTTCTAAGACTGAGAAAAAGTGCAAAGTTTACTTTAAGTTACTTTAAACATTACTTCTATTATAACTGCTAACTAAATACTTAGTTGTCCTGTGAAGAAACAATATTCTAAGCAAAGATAAATACAATCAAGTTCATTGTATTTATCTCAAGGTGGGGGTTAAAGGAAAGAAACATTTATCTCAAATTTTCAAAACCAAAAAAAGAGATAGACTCAGATATACTACTACCATGCCTAATTAAAACATGAAGTGATGAGAAACTATTGTTTACAACTCGAGGAAAATAAAACCTTAATAACACACTGCTATAAATATTTAATGATATAGAACTTAATTACATAATTTCATTAATATAAAGGATCAGTGGCATTAAACTATTATTTATTTCTATTTCAATGCATCATATTAAAATTCAGAAAGTTCAGGGGGCAGGTGCAGGGTTGAGGGGGAGAGATGGGGAGAAAAGGGACATCTGTAATACTTTCAACAATAAAGATAAATTTAAAATAGTAATAATAAATAAAGGACAATTCAAAAACTAAGAAAAAGTAGATTAGTGGTTGCCATGGCTGTGGGAAGGGGAAAACGGGGAGTAACTCCTAATGGTACAGGGTTTCATTTGGAGGCAATAAAAATGTCCTAAAAATTAGCTATATGCACAATTCTGTGAATATACTAAAAGCCAATGAATTACATATACATTAAAAGGGTAAATTTTACTTTTTTCTTGCTCCCAGCCAGCTTGGCAGCTGCTCTTGGTTGGGGACCACCCAAAGCAGAAAGATGGTGGCCGCAAAAAAGATGACAAGGTCACTAGAGTTGACCAACTCTAGACTCCACCTTGTTCTGACAAGTGGACAGTACAAGCTGGGGTGCAAGCAGACTCTGAAAATAATCAGACAAGGCAAACCAAAACCATTCATCATCGCCAACAACCACCCCGCCTCGAGGAGACCTGAGCAGAGCACTAGGCCATGTCGGCCAAGACTGGCGCCTATCACTACAGTGGCAATCAGACCGCACTGGGCACAGCGAGTGGAAAATACTACAGTGTGTGCATGGCTACCACCGACCCAGGTGATCCTGGCTCATTAGAGGCACGCCAGAACAGACTGAGAAGTAGATCATGCAAAATAGTTCTTTAATACAACTGGCCAGAGCTTGTTTAAAAAAAAAGGGAGAGGGGTGAATTTCATAGTATGTGAATTATAGCTCAATAAAGTTGTTGTAAAAAGAGGTAATGCTAGTCCTAGTCGGTTTGGCTCAGTGGATAGAGCGTCAGCCTGTGGACTGAAGGGTCCCAGGTTATATTGCAGTCAAGGGCACATGCCCAGGATTGCTGGCTCGATCCCCATTAGGGGGCATGCAGGAGGCAGCAAATCAATGATTCTCTCTCATCATTGATGTTTCTATCTCTTTCTCTCCCTTCATCTCTAAAAATCAATAAAAGTATATTTTTAAAAAGGGTAATGCTAAACATTTTATTTCCTATGTACATTTCTAAACGGAAAATAATTATTCATCCCAGGGTAATGTGCTGAGCAATTCACATCTCCTATCTGTAGAGGCTCTGTCTACCACCTTCTAGGGAATTACCTCCCTGAAGGGTTACTCTAGTGCCCTAAATATCTACAGGCTTCTAACAGTTCTTCTAGCAACTTATAACAAGCTGTATCCATAGGCTTCTGATAACTCTAAAACACAGGAATTACACTAAATATTGAAGAGTGTGCTATACTGACAGAACCATGTTTTTTTAAAAAGATTTAAATTCCAGTGAGCTACATAATATAAAGACACCTGTTTTCCTGAGAATTAACAGCTGTAAATACAGACAACATAAGTAATTTCACACATCAAGCTGATGTGTAATAAAATAAATCTACTCAAGGTTCTTCTTTCAACAAGATAAGACTCGAACGATAAATGACCACAGCTCATCTTGTTAAGATCAAAAGGGGATGACTTCTGCAGCAAAATATGCCCACCGGCCAAGCTATTTCACCAGCTCGGTTACCAACGACACAAGCAGCCTTGCAGCAAGCAGCAAAGCGAGGAAAGATGGGATTTTAAAAGGCCTGATTTGTCAAGTTTGTAAAATGCTTTGGAACTTTTATCTAGACTTCAGAGTTTTATGTATCCAGATGAGTATCTCTGAATTGTGCTGACAAGCAAGTCGATAAACTTTTCCTTAACTTGTAAGCTGTCTGCACACACTTCAAATCCACCAAAACTATAGCAGTGGGGAACAAGAAAGAGCAAAGTCTGTAAGATCAGCTTCTGTGCCACATATAAAATGTCATATGAAGTGGTTCATTCTTATGGCATATTTAAATTTTAACTACATGAGTTACTGCAAATGTCTGTGCATAAAAACATGAGCTCCATTGAACTTGCCTTTGAAATAAAACAAACACTATTAGAAAAATGTCAACATCAATAGAAAGACATCTTTTCTAAAACCATGATTTAGAAATACTCCAAAAAAAAGGTAAAAGTTATTAGTGAAAACCGTAACTAATAGTATAAACAGACAACCGCGTGCTTTTTTATATCATATATTTTATCGTGCCGTACCAATAGTGGCATCACAATTTTTTTGCAAGAGAGAAAAAGGAAAGAGCTAAGCTTCCTCTGGTACTATCTAGCATGCCCACATAATGGTCAATGAGGAAACTGAGCCTCACAGTTATTAGGTATCTTGTAGGTTTTAAACCTAAGTCTTCTAATTTTTCTAGAATGTCATTTTAAATAAAGAAAAATTTCCACTTGACTACAGAAAATTTGAAAATGCATTTGGTGTCATCTACTCATATACAGTCCCTAAGACCACAGTGCATCTTGGGTGCCCATGCAAGGGGTACCTAGAGTGCTTGCCCTGTCCTTCAAATGACCCTCTTTTCCTTCCACGGTTTCCTACAGCCTCAATTCTCCAAATCCATGAGTTTTTTCCTTTCCCACATTAGCACATTTACTTTATATATGTAAATAGCAAATGCACTTAGAACTTCAGATGCTATCTTTATGTTAAATCAACTGAGAGTACTTTTCTAGTTTACTACCAAAAAAATATGTCATAATATAGACTACAACAAAAAGAATTCTACCCACCAGAAGATTAAGCTTTGCCAATACAATGAGACCTGCTTTATAAAAATAACCCTTAAAATGATATGGCCTGTTGCCAAGACCCTCCTACAGCAGATCCTGTCCTTGTTGGGAACAAAACAAGCTTTAGCACCATGCCAACATAACAGCTGCCAAAAATGAATTCTTCTTGAACCCTCTATCCATTGCCCCGCCAAGGTAGCCAACCTTATCTGTTGTGACCATGTATCTCATACAAATATTTTATACAATTTTAATTAAATAGTTGTTTTATACAGTGTATGCCATCTCCGTGATATCGACTAGTTAGAAAGTCTTTCTTCTTTTTTTTTTTAGAACTTTTATTATGGAAAATTTCAAACATAACCAAAAATAGAACAATAGAATAAACCCTCATGTACCCATTACTCAGATTCAGTAATTATCAACTCAGGGCCAATACCATTTAGGAAGCCTTTATTTCCAAAAGAATTCAAAAATATGAATATTGAGGTTGACCAAAATAATCTTATCTTAGTTTTCTAGATCAGTTAATTCTATGTTTCTAGAACTTTGAGAGAGGCCACAGGGGATACAAGAAGTGCAAAATGCCTTGGCCTTCATGGCACTTAAGTAATATTTAAAGAGATAATATTAACAGAGTTGAAAATTATTTGAAAATATATATTTCAAAATAAATTCCAGAAAGAGATCTAAATTAGATGTTCACACAATGCAAACCTAAATAATTCATTTATTATTTTATAGTCAACTCTTATGTATGGATTAGTCATGAAAAATAGGTTTATTTAATAAGCTATTTAGAATTACTTGGAACCGGAATAAAATTCTTATTGAAAGATGCCTAACATCTGATACTGTACAGTCACCAAAGGCTCACCACCGACTCTCCCCGAACTGAAACTTCTCTTATCACTGAGACCACAGCACCCCCTACTTTTTGACAAAGTACATCCCCAGAACAAGGCAATGAGTTCCAGTTCCTACACAAAAAGGAGATGAGGAAAAGAAAAAAAAAGGAAGGGTCTTACAACTGTTCAACCTTTCTTGTGAGACAATTAAATGGGTTAGTACGTTGTTTAGAAGAGTGCATCTGGCACATAGCAAGCATTCAATAACATCGGCCATTACCCTCATACAAAAAACAGTGTTTTACAAAAGTCCTAGTCTCCATAAACTATCTAGGAAGAACAACTAGCCCATATTTGGTAAACTCAGGGTCAGTGCCCTGCCAATGCTCTTCAAGTACCATAGGCATTCATTACAACAGCAACTTGGGTGGTCATTAACCTCAGTGATTTTGTTAAACTTCTTTTTAAAAATGAACTTCATAAAGGTCATGCACTACGTTTGCTGTGTTGATATATCAGCTAACTTCTTTTCATGCTGGCTGATCATACATGTCATTCTATAATACAAGTACCGCCCCCCCCCACCATATAAGAGTCAATGAAAGTAAGCTGACTTTCTTTCCGAAGTTACTCAAGTTGTGTCTAAAGACAAAATCTCCATGATTCACTTCTAATCCATAATTCCATTTCAAAAAAAAAGTAAAAATATTAAATCCAGTGAAAGCCCTCAATGATATGAACTCCTGAACACTAATTTGGATATGCAGCAACTGGAAGTTGGCTCCCATCCTCTACAACAAGCTGACCCCAGTCATTGCATCTACCTTACAGTAACAGGCTGTGTTTGCCAGCACCCGCATTCCCACAATGCCATATTTGTGGCTCCTTGCAGTGGTATGGTATCAGAAAATGACACCCACATCCAGCATAATGGAATTTACTTTGACTTTCATATTTAGTCACTATCACCTGGAAATGGGCTACACTGGTCCTGCTCTCCAAGAATTCCCAGCCCACTCTTCCTGTAGTCCTCCAATTGCTATTATAATTTCCCTCAGTCCCAGGGCATCTGCCTGGGAAAAGCAAAATTACCAGGAATTAAAGAGAGATATTATATCTGACCTAAATTGTAAGGTGAAATAAAGAATCGTTAAAAAGAGTACTCTATTGAAAAACATGGAGTAAATAAAGCACTGGGTATTTCACCCAACACTGGTAAATTTGCTTAACATCAAGGACTTCTGAAAGAAAATGTAGCTGTGAATCAAGACCATATAGTGTATGTTTATTATGATTCAAATATATAAACTAAAGATTTCAGTTACCAGTGCAAGAACAACCAAGTAATTTTAAAAAAAATTTTTTCAGAATCAATAAATAACTAGTTTTTGCAATAAAATTTTCATGTCCAAAACAGGTAACTAAGGACATCCCACTGGGATGCTCCACCCAGTCCTCTGACCTGTCATCTATATAATAAAAGCCTAAGTGACTGAAACAACCAGAACAACTGGTTGCTATGATGTGCACTGACCATCAGGGGGCAGACGCTCAACGCAAGAGCTGCCCCCTGGTGGTAAGTGCATTTACACTGGGGGAGCGCCGCTTAGCCGGGCTCACAGCTGGCAAGCGCAGTAGTAGTGGTGGGAGCCTCTCCTGCCTCCGCTGCAGTGCTAAGGAGCAGCGAGATGAGATGACTGGTAAGGAGCAGCGAACAGGCGGGCCGTAAGGAGCGAGGGGTCCCAGACTGCGAGAGGGCACAGGCTGGGCTGAGGGACCCTCCTCCCTCCCCCCCGCCCCAGTGCACAGGGCCTCTAATATAGTATAGATACAAACAGGATGGCAGTAACCACCACAGGACTGGCCACATCATATGATCAAAGAATAAGCAACAAAAATAAATTCTTTGGGAAGTGAGACTTTTTTTATATATATAATATATTTTATTGATTTTTTACAGAGAGGAAGGGAGAGGGATAGAGAGTTAGAAACACCAATGAGAGAGAAACATCTATCAGCTGCCTCCTGCACACCCGCCACTGGGGATGTGCATGCAACCAAGGTACATGCCCTTGACTGGAATCGAACCTGGGACCCTTCAGTCCGCAGGCCGATGCTCTATCCACTGAGCCAAACCAGTTAGGGCAAGTGAGACTCTTTTTATATTTCTAAATATTTTTATGCATCTAAATGTGGGTGGGCACTGCTGATAAATATACTTTAAAAAGAAGAAAGAAGAAAATCCAAAATGTGAAATAAGCTGCATGCATAAGAAATATTTAACACATTATTTATAATAGATAAAAACAGGTAACAAAAAGGCTTTGTAAATTATGGTACTTAAAACTGAATACTATTGTGCCACAACTAAAAACTATGGTAATAAGTACATCACAGCATGAGAACAGTTTTGGCATAAGGTTATACAGCTTTTGGTATAAGGTTGAGAAAAAAAGTAAGATTTTGTGTCATCTATAAGTATAGCTATATTCAAGTGCATTTAAAAATACTTAAAGGTATTTCCTCTCCTCTAAACGCTGGCAGTTATATGACAGCAATGGAAGACAATGGGTGAGGGTCTGCTCCTCTTACCTGCCTCGGATTTCTGTGATGCTGTTATACAACTTTGTAATTATAAAACATGTATTTTTTTTTTTAAAAAAAAGAAGGAAATAAAAGGGCACTAGAAAAATGGCAGGAACTTATAACTTCACAACTTTGAGAGATTCCTTTATCAGCCTGAGCATTTGATAACTTGATCTCATATAGTGCTCATACTTTCAGAATGCTGTATGATAAAATGGGGATAAGAAACAATTAGTTCAATGCTCATAGTTAACTATTAATAATAATTATTAATATACATGTTTAAGGATTCTGTGAAAAACGATAACCTCGTATCGCTACATTATACTAATTATTTTCTCACCCGGGTTGGGCTTTTCCTGTCAAGTCCTATAAATTTTCCCAATGCATCCATTGCCTGCAATTCCAGCAGCTGCCATTGAGTGGTGCCTGCTAAGGGGAGCTATGGCCCAGATAAAAAGAAGAGGTAAAGCACACAATACAATTCTTCTTTTTTCCATATTTTTATTTTATTTATTTTTATTGAATTTATTGGGGTGACATGTTAATAAAATTATACAGGTTTCAGGTATACAATTCAACAATACATCATCTGTATATTACATTGTGTGTTTACCACCCCAAGTCAAGTCTCCTTCCATCACCCCCTTTCACTTCTTCCACCCCTCTTCCCTCTGGCAATCACCACACTGTTGTCTGTATCCATGAGTCTTTCATTTTTTCATTGCTTAATCCCTTCACCTTTCTCACCCAGCTCCCAACACCCTCCCCTCTGACTGTGTCAGTCTGTACAATTCTAGAAACAAAAAACTATCATCATAATAAAATGCAGATATCTATTCACTATAAGATAGGGTTGGCTATCTAAGAAATATAACACATATTTAACCTTTGTTTACTTTTCCAATTAGGTACTTATAAGCATCTGTAACTGATATCCTAGAAGGTAACAGCCTAGAGTTTGTTCTGTTCACTCCTTCTGCTTATTCTTGCCTCTCTATGACTTCCAGGCTCCAGAGTTTGGTATAATATCTTACTGGTGCCTGGAACGATTCCCCTTTAACTATTTTCCTGGAAGACTTCTACTGATCGTTCAACCCCAAACCCAAATAGTATTTCCTTTGTGAAGTCTCCCCTGAACACCCAAGCGACACCTTCCTCCAGACCCGCCACAGACCTGGAGGCAGGTGGACCTTGGTATAGCACTTTCACCCTCCACAGCACAGCAGACCAGGACATACACACATATTTTATGGGCTGGCAGTGCTGGCCTATGACCAGGAGTAAATCAGCCTGTAAAGCCAGCCACTGCTTCACAGGCCAAGGTCTGGCAGAGTCAGGCTCACAACTTTCCACAATAACTCTTAAGCAGACACGTGACTTAGTAGCTGTCATGGGTGGCGCTGGCCAAATAAGAACAATCTGAGTGGTATATGGAAAAGGAGCAGTGCACGGAACCAGTGGCAAAGCTGGTATTCTTGTAGCGCATAAAAAGTTGGCAACAAATTACTTAACCTAATAAATCAAAGCTATGGAAGGCTGTTGTTAAAGCAGCATGTCCACAGTCCCTCTGAGAGAGAGACAAAGCTTTCAGCAACACCAACAATGACAACAGTAACAGCAGATAACTCATGGAGTGCTACTGTGAGACAGACACCAAACCAAGCACTTCAGGGATATAAATTCATCCAATGCGCACACAACCCCAAGGAGAAAGAAAATAACCTGTCAAGGGTCACACGGAGAGAAAACAGCAGAGCCTGGATTCAGCCCTGATATCTGGCTCAAGTCCATGCTGAGAACTAGTGCATTTTACTGCCTTATAACTGAAATACAGCATGGAATGTTCTCAAGGCCTGGAGAAGAGACACAATGGTGAACTTGTGACCACATCCTATACTCAAAAAAGGGAACAACTTTCACATAGTAGGAAATACATTAAGACCCAACACATGCACACACCCGCTCACCCTTCCTCCCACCCTGGTACCCCACCCTCTTACAACTGAAGCAGAAATTTCAGAAAACAGTACTACCTATGACACAGCCTGACAATTTCTACTCTATTTCATTTTGTAAGAAATGCTGGTCATGACCCAAAAAGGGTTTCCCAAAACCACTGCACTAGCCCCAGGATCAGCTTTACTATGCCACCACCTATTCTGAAGGAAGATGTAGTAAACAGGATACAGATGGTTCTGGGCCTAAGAAAGCTAAAGCTTCCCGGCCAGTGTGGGTCAGTGATTGAGCACTGACCTATGAACCAGGAGGTCATAGTTTGATTCCCGGTCAGGGCACATGCCTGGGTTGCGGGCTCAATCCCCAGTAGGGGGCATGCAGGAGGCAGCCAATCAATGATTCGCTCTCATCATTGATGTTTCTATCTCTCCCTCTCCTTTCCTCTCTGAAATCAATAAAAATATATTTTAAAATAAAAGCAAAAAAGAAAGCTAAAGCTAGGGAAGTAATGTGATATAATGGAGCCAGACCTGAGTTCTAATCCCCACTCAACCCCTAAAAAGATTCCTGACTAGGAAGTCACTACCTTCTTGGAGCCACTACTGTGAAAGTTAAGTGAGACAGAGTTTACAAAGCTCTTGGCCCATCCTATATAATAAAAGGGTAATATGCAAATTGTCCCCTCGACCAGGAGTTTGATGGGAGTTCGACCAGGGGGCAGGGCCGGCCCGGCAACCGCCCAGAGCCCCTCTCCCCAGCCAACCCCACCCCCAATTGCCACACACACACACACCAATTGGGGGCAGGGCCGGCCAGCCAACCTCCTGTGTCCCCTCCCCCAGCTGGACCAGCCCAATCACTCGCCCCAATCAGGGAGGGCCAGCCGGATCCCACCCATGCACAAATTCATGCACCAGGCCTCTAGTAACATATATAAAGAAAGAGTTATTTTCTTCCCCCCACACCAACCCTTGGAGTTGACTCTGTTGGTTTAAAGTAGTTTTCATAAAAGCAGAGTTTGGGGTTAATTCAAAATGGGAAAGGATCTAGAAATTGATATTCTGACTTACTGAAGACTAAAGCAACATCCTATCTGGAACAAACTGTCTCTTTCCCAGGTGAGTCTGAGATAACTCCCAGACTGAAAAGTATCGATGGGAAAACTCTGCTTTTGCATTTGGGATCCGTGCCTCTTAGCAAACAGGACTTCGTGTTCCCCTGAAGAAAGCACCAGAAGGAGCCCTGCTCCCCACTGCAATCCCCTTGCTATAAAACATGGGGTGATGGGTGTCCAGGGATCCCACAAAATGGGAAGCATCCTGGAGAGTGAGGACCATTTGTGTGCAATCAGCTCAAAGCACAGAGCCTAATTTTAAAATAGCAAAAAAGAAAGCTAAAGCTAGGGAAGTAATGTGATATAATGGAGCCAGACCTGAGTTCTAATCCCCACTCAACCCCTAAAAAGATTCCTGACTAGGAAGTCACTACCTTCTTGGAGCCACTACTGTGAAAGTTAAGTGAGACAGAGTTTACAAAGCTCTTGGCCCATCCTATATAATAAAAGGGTAATATGCAAATTGTCCCCTCGACCAGGAGTTTGATGGGAGTTCGACCAGGGGGCAGGGCCGGCCCGGCAACCGCCCAGAGCCCCTCTCCCCAGCCAACCCCACCCCCAATTGCCACACACACACACACCAATTGGGGGCAGGGCCGGCCAGCCAACCTCCTGTGTCCCCTCCCCCAGCTGGACCAGCCCAATCACTCGCCCCAATCAGGGAGGGCCAGCCGGATCCCACCCATGCACAAATTCATGCACCAGGCCTCTAGTAACATATATAAAGAAAGAGTTATTTTCTTCCCCCCACACCAACCCTTGGAGTTGACTCTGTTGGTTTAAAGTAGTTTTCATAAAAGCAGAGTTTGGGGTTAATTCAAAATGGGAAAGGATCTAGAAATTGATATTCTGACTTACTGAAGACTAAAGCAACATCCTATCTGGAACAAACTGTCTCTTTCCCAGGTGAGTCTGAGATAACTCCCAGACTGAAAAGTATCGATGGGAAAACTCTGCTTTTGCATTTGGGATCCGTGCCTCTTAGCAAACAGGACTTCGTGTTCCCCTGAAGAAAGCACCAGAAGGAGCCCTGCTCCCCACTGCAATCCCCTTGCTATAAAACATGGGGTGATGGGTGTCCAGGGATCCCACAAAATGGGAAGCATCCTGGAGAGTGAGGACCATTTGTGTGCAATCAGCTCAAAGCACAGAGCCTAAGGCAGGGCCTGTCCCACAACAATAGACACAGAGTGAATGTCTGCTGAGCCTAACTGAAGAAACCTCCAGATGCAAATCGATGTCCTGTTTCGCTTCTGTCTGGCTCCTTTTCTGCCTCTTCTTCCTGCATCCCCACAGGTGACAGTCCTCCTGGTAAACATTTCACCCTGCCCATTGCTTTAACTTCCTTCCAAATCAGGGTCTACTTACTGTTGGCTTACTTCTCTGTAGTTTTAGAGTTGTTCTTCACATAGATAAATGGTTATTTCTTGAAAGGCCAGAATTTAAAGTAGTCTAAGACTTTCATTTTATAGATAAGAACATTGGTGTAAAAAAGGGGCAAGTATGCTAACAGGTAGAAGCACTAACAAGTAGTAGATGGCAGGTGATAAACTGATTTGTGGTCCAAGCTTTGCACCACAGTAAGAGCAAACTTGGCCTTGTACATTTTAAATGCATTTGGTTGAAGGAAAAAAAATCACCAGAATAAATGGAAGTAAATGTGTACCAAGCACCAGTTGTGTGCTAAGCCCTGTGCTTATCACATTTAAACCTTACAAACAAACCTACAAAGTTGTACAAATAATTATCTTGTAATTTCTCTGGGTAGCATGAAAAAATAGAGAGCTTTGAAGATATTCCAGCAGTTTCTCTGTCAGTGCCTATAGACTAGCCTTGCTAGATTATACTAATTGGAGAAGCCCAATACGAGCTGCTGAAAATGCTATTACATATTTTAAAGAACTCTAGTAAATAGAAAACTTTTAATTGCATACCACCAATAGATTGAAAGTATTATGTTATGACAAAAGGGTCCTTTAAAGGCTGGTAATAGATGACAATTTTTTTTTAATATATTTTATTGATTTTTTACAGAGAGGAAGGGAGAGAGACAGAGAGCCAGAAACATCGATGAGAGAGAAACATCGACCAGCTGCCTCCTGCACATCTCCCACTGGGGATGTGCCCGCAACCCAGGCACATGCCCTTGACCGGAATCGAACCCGGGACCTTTCAGTCCGCAGGCCGACGCTCTATCCACTGAGCCAAACCGGTTTCGGCAATAGATGACAATTTGACAAGATGTATCAATAGCCATAAAAATGTTCATGCACCTCAGGATCTTTTGTCTACGTGCATCATGTGCATGGATGTTTGCCAAAATCAGCATTAGAACACATTTTAAAATATTTATTACCTCAATTATATTAATAAACTCATTATATGTTAGCACATTTTTATGAAAAAAAATATGTCTCATGAAACAATATTTTCTAAAGCAAACAAAGTAGTAATAAATGTGGCACTGGTCTACATTTTTGCAAATCACTTTAAAGTGTGGCTTAGGCCCAGCCGGTGTGGCTCAGTGGTTGAGCGTCGACCTATGAACCAGGAGGTCACGGTTCAATTCCTGGTCAGGGCATATTCCCAGGTTGCGGGTTTGAACCCCAGTGGGGGGGTGGGGGGCCGCGCGGGGCGTGCAGGAGGCAGACAATCAATAATTCTCTCTCATCACTGATGTTTCCATCTCACCCTTTCCCTTCCTCTTGGATATTAATAAGAATATATTTTTTAAAAACTAAAAATAAAATAATTATAATCATCAGCCTATTTGGTTCATATAAGTAAAACTGCCTCAGTAAGATACAGAATGCTAACTACAATATAGTCACATGATATAAAACAAAGGCTGCCCTGCCTCTTCAGTTATTCTGTGTGAAGATGTGGCACCAAATTTTTGTTGGCAAGAATATCATCAATGAGCCTTATTTCCTCCATGAAGACACAGCTATCTATATATATATATAAAACCCAAATATGCAAATAGACCGAGCAGTGGAACAAGCAAACAACCGAACAACCAGTTGCTATGACGTGCACTACCACCAGGGGGCGTGCGCGGAACATGGCAGGCATTGGCAGCAGGCAGCAGAATGCAGAACATGGTGGGCGTCAACCACGGCGGGATGGTGGAGCAGGTGAGCAGGGGTGGCAGACCAAGGCAGGGCGCCAGTTGCTGTCATTGGGGCAAGCCTCTGGTGGTTACGGAAAATTCTTTGCTCCCGTGCACCACGATCCCTCCCGGCACTCGCATCTGCTGCAGGTGCCGGCCCCGCTCACACCTGCTGCCAGCGCCCAGCGCCAGCCCTGATTGCTCGGCACCATCAGCGGGTGCGAGTGGTGGCTGCCAGCCCCAATCACCCCTGAGGGCTTCTCCACCTCCCCCTGCTCCTGAAGGGCGATGGGGGAAACAGCCGCCACTTGCACCCACAGCTGGCGCCAGCGCCAATCACTCTGCGCTGTCAACAGGTGCAAGCAGGGCGCCACATGGGAGTGGCGCCGGCGGCAGTGGTGGCGGGAGTGGGGCTGCCAGCAGAGAGAGTACCAGGACCTTGGCGGAAGGGGCTGGGCAAGGGCAAGGAAGATGGGCCAAAACCCGCCCCTGGGCTCAACGCAGCCTCATGGCCCACAGTTCCTTTCAAGGTGCACGAATTTGTGCACTGGGCCCCCAGTTGAATGATATTACAAGACTTAAGCAACTATATGATGTGTGGCTAAACAAGTTTATGCTAGTTGTATTTGCTGATAGCTTAGCACAGCTTTCCAAAAATGCCATTTGTTTTATTGTCATTAACAGAACCTAGTCCATTAAGAAAACATGCATCAAAGCAGAGCCTGTAATTACTAACTCACGAGATGTCTCTATTTTATACTCTACTTGATTTTACTACTATAATGACACCAGAAAAGTGTTATCAAGAGAAGGTAACTTTTCACTCACAGCACATTTTTAAAAGCAGCAACGAAGCTAACATTTTCATGAAGAGAAATTTTAAAAGTATTATCACACGAAAGGATAGTTTATAAGACAGAAATAGTTCTACAAAGTCATGTAAACTTACAAGATTTAAAAAGAGGCGATGGAAAGGGGCAACCCATTATTCACACTTCCCTCAAAGTGCCTGTTAACCAGCCACCCTGACTTCCCCAACTCTGTCAATACGAAACTGAAAAGATAAGGAGACAATTCTTCCCAAAGTTGGGAATGGACTCAACAGGCTTATACAGCAGAATTGAAAAGAAATGATTCAGAAACAGAACACATATGAATTTGCCATGTAGGCACAGAAAGGTAGAAAAGAAATGGAAAGGATAATTTTAAAAAGAAAAATCACTTATTGTAACCATCTTTCAGAAAAACAGAGTCAAACCAAAGAAACATTTTGATTTTAATTATAAGTTTTAAGAAGTACAAGATCCACAATACAGAGATACCCTTTATTCCCGTTTCTGCAACTAAGTTCAATTCATCAGCTTTTACCGAACAATATTCTCCTCCACATACAACTCCGCCATACATGACCCGCAGGGCCAGCACACCACAGAGGACACACACACAGACTCGCTTAGTCACGCATGCGGTGGACTGTCTGTGCTGATGCCACCTTGCCTGACCTAGAAATCCCCAGAAGAAATTCTAACTGCCCCCTATCACATCCTCATTGGGGATGCCAGGACACTAGTATACCCTTCAACTTTTGGAGACATCCACATTCTTCTTCAAAAATACATATATAAATATTTTTTAAAATGAATTGCTGTGACACTTAAGAGATGTACTGATGATATGAACAATGTCTTTATATGGATTTCAAGATAAACAAAGAAAATACTAAATAGCATCCTCTACTGTTTGTAGTCCACACATAGGAATTATTGTTCAGCACTGATGTTTATATAGGCAAAATAAATTACTGATTAACAACTGCAAAAAGTGTATAAATAAAGTAAAACATAAAAAATTTGGACTTTATCAAATTTTCCACCAATGTTTTTGAAGGTGTAAACATCTTGCCTTTGTTATATATGTCAATATACAGAGAGTCTCCAAAAAATGTATACACACTTTAACAGCTGATATCTCAATTTTGAAAATGAAATGTATTTTAATAAACACTGCCTTTGAAATTATTCAAAGTATGTGTATATATATTTTTGCACCCTATATTATATACAAACAACATTCTGCATTAAAATTACATAAAATTCACACCAAGGTTAGTGTGACATTAAATTTTCTTACAATTCCTAGATATATGAGGTGCAGTTTTATACTTATAGCTACTCATATGCAAACACATGATAAAAAAATGTATCTAAGTAAGATGAAAGTATTAAGAAAATTATAAATCAAACAAAGGCTATTCAAGCATAACAGGAATTTGAAAATTAACATGTACAAAAAATTAAAATGCACCATACTTATTTGGCAGCATGGACAGTAAAAAAAAACTCTGCCCAGAACCAGAAGGTAAGCAAGAAAAAGTCCTCTAGCAGCCAAAGATGGTAAAAATTAATGTGCTTAAAAAAAAATGCATACATTCTACTATGCTTATTCCTTTTTCTTTTGCACTAATTCTCAAAGCTTGGACTGCCCTTCCCAGCCCAGGTCCACAGTTGATTAGAAGCACAAAACTGAGGAGAGAAACTGAGGTACTCATATAAATTATCACCCCAACAACAGCAGCAAGAAGTAACAATTAACAGAAAAAGAAAAGCAAAAAATAAAAGCAGCAGTTAAGAATTCAAAAAGATGTAAATATACTTACAAATGCCATGACATTCTGAGGCATATCATGCCACAATGTAACAATTTATAAATTATAATACTGAATTATATTCAAAACACTTATGAATCACATAGGAAATTAATGTTGTACTTATTTACTTTTGTTAATCCTCACCTGAGGATATTTTTTCCATTGATTTTTAGAGAGTGGAAAGGAGGGGGAGAGACAGACAGAGAAACATGGATGTGAGAGAGACACATTGACTGGCTGCCTCCTGCACGCCAGGGCCCTGGACCAGGGCCCAGGATCGAGCCTGCAACTGAGGCACATGCCCTTGACCGGAATCGAACCCAGGACCCTTCAATCCATGGGCCGATGCTCTATCCACCAAACCAAAATGGCTAGGGCTGAATGTTGTATTTTAAAGTGTCTCCCCAAAATACTTAAAATAGGGGAAAAAAACTCGGAGTTATACAAAAGTTTACTTTTCAGGGATCCATTTTACAGGAACCATTGTTTCTTGGGGAATTTTATAACTGTATGTGCAGATGTTGTTGATTATAAAATCAAGTGAAATCTGAATAGCAGTCTTCACCAAAAGCCCATGGTGAGACCCAACACGCCCCACCTGTGCTCTCAAACAGATGCTCATCAAACTGTGACTGAAATGCTCAGAAAAATAAAGACTGAAAACTATATGCAGCCTTAATCCAGTTTAAATGAATCCAAGACTACTGCTATGCATGAACACTAGCTATGCACAAGGCTTTACACAATTAATTCCTATCACAATCCTGTGAATCAAGCGTTATCCCATTTCATAGGAATCTGAGACTTAGTGGTAAATGACAAGCTCAAAGTCATGCCTAGTGGTGGAGCAACCAAGTTCCTCTGGGTCTGTAAACTGCGCACAAAATATATTCTGTCATGACAAATTTGCCAACTATTTAATTGCATAATTCATCTTTATAAGATGCAACCAAATACAAATATTTATAATCTACTGAACCCCACTATCCAAAGCATTTACTAGTGACAACCTTCATTTCCCAAAGGGTATTCCTGGGAATACCCCACACAGAGTGTAACAGGTATAACTGGCTGTGTGCAATAATGAAAGAGAATCATTGATCGGCTGCCTCTTGCATTCCCCATACTGGGGATCGAGTCCACACCCCAGGCATGTGCCCTGACTGGGAGTCACACCGTGACCTCCTGGTTCATAGTCAATGCTCAACCACTGAGCCACACCAGCTGGGTGTGAATATATTTCTCAGGATGTTTAGTGTATTTAGTCTTTGGCACTGTGACTCTCCAAGTTTAGGAGGTGGCTGAGTATAAGCTGATCTAATACGGCTTCAGGTAGGGCAACAGAATCCTCCTCCACCACACCTTTCCTTCCTCAGCAGGGTAGCTACAGCTAGATGAGACAGTGATGCAAGTTCACAGGGAGAGGAAGCACACAGGAACTCCCAACAAGCCTCTGCTCAGAAATGGCATGCTGCCATCTTTCCACCTTCTGCTGGCCAGTCCAGATTCATGGGGTGGATAAAGAGACTCCAGCTCTTAATGGGAGTAGCTATAAAGTCACACTGCAAAGGGCATGGATACAAGGAAAGATGAAGAATTGTGGCCATTTTTGCCATGAGTCTGTCTTATCACCTAATTTTCAAATTTCCCCAATTGTCAGCCATAATAGCCTTCTGTTCTTCCTCTATCCTTTTACTTAATTCTTCACACTTATTACTACACAAAACCATATTGGTGTGTTAATGTAATCTGTACCTGTCTGCTCCAGCAATCACCTCTACTGGAAGGTAAGCCCCATGCAGGCAGGGACTTGGATCACAGTGTACCTGGTACATAATGAGAACACTCTATCTGTTGACTGAACTAGGTATCTGGAATGGTTTCCCACAGCTTAGCACATTTCTAATTATTGCCTTCAGAGTCAAAGGCCAAGAAAAAGTCAATCAAATGACCTGAATTTATTAGTGGCATATTTCTCTAACAGGTGTAAAGATTATGTATAATGGGGGTCTATGGTTAAGGCCCTCTGATTGTCACTATGGACAAAGGAAGCCCGTTTCTATAGTGTAAACAGAAAGTGGAGCACATTTTCAAAGGTACAATAGACTAGTAAGTCAGTGATCTGGGCAGGGAACTGCTCTTTCAAGGAATGGGATAAACTAAATTTTATACCCAGTAAAGTGATGTCATGCTTTAGTTTAGAACTTTACCCCAACTGTTGCTTAAAGGAGTAACAAAGTTAAATAAGTTTCTTTACAACCTATCCAAAGCCATTTAAATGTTTGTTGTGGCTCACTGGCCTGGAAATATAACATTCAAAGTTTCTCAAATTTATCTGACCTTGGAATGCCTTTTTCGAACCACTAATTTACATATCCTGGAAGCCACTTTGGGGAAAGCTTCTATAGAGCTCATAAAATTGTGAGATCCTTAAATAGTTCTGAAGACAAGAAATTGTTTTCAGTTGCTTTATTCAGCTTACGTTTTTAACCAGAATAGCCTGGATCCTCTGTGCTTTTTTTTAACAGTATGTTTGCTCTCTTCCAAGAGTAATACCAATTTACTTATTTTCTTACTTAACTACACTGTATAAAGTCTCTAAATAATTGTGGGCATTCCTGTCTTGTTTCTTATTTAAATGCAAGTAGCTTCAATACTCCAATATGTAATACAATATTTTAAATTTTGATAGTTTTCATCAGGATTCAGTAATTTCTTCCTAGTTCTATTTTACTTAGAACTTTTATTGGTGAAGACTACTAAATTTTATCAAATGTCAATTTTATCATATTATAAAATCAATCGATTTTTTTCCTTTCATTTGTTAAAAGATGAATTATATTGAAAATTTCTTGTTGGTAAAATTTCCTAATTGTTAAATATCCTTGAATTCCTAATATAAACCTTACTTGGCCATAGGATATTATTAATTTAGATTAACTGCTAAATTTGATTTTCTAATGCTGAAGTTTGGAATATCACTTTAATTTATTTGGAATATCACATAATTTATTTGGACAGATGATAAGATAAAGCTAAAAAGAAATGAAACTAGATACAGCAAGTCCTCGAATAACATCATTTTGTTCTAAGTTGTTTTCTTATAACATGAATGGGGGAGGGGATGGCTAGCACTGACCCACTGTCTGTGTAGAGTTTGCACCATTTCCCCACATCTGCATGTGCTGTCTCCAGGGACTCGTTTCCATCCACACCCCAAAGGTGTGCAGGTAAGGTAAGTGGCGTGTGTCATCGGCCCAGTCTGAGTGAGAGTGGATGTGAGTGCGCCCTGTGATGGAAGGGAGTCCTGTTCAGGGTGGGTCCTGCCTTGCGCCCTGAGCTGCTGATTGGCTCCAGCCACCCTCGACCCTGAACCGAAATAAGCAGATTAGAAAAGAATTCTTAATTGTTTCTATTAATCTTTCTTAAATGTGTGTATAGCTCACATTTATTTCAATATTTAATATTAGAAGTGTTTTGGGTCTTTATGTAGAAGTTTGGTGAAGTTTTTGTGACCAAAATATGGCATAAGAACTGAACTCTTTTTTTTTTTTTAAAGCAAGCTCATTGGTTTGTGTTTAGTTTTAAGATATTTTTATTTTTTATTTTTTTTAATGAGAGAGAGAGGAAGGGATAGTGATAGAGAGAAACATCGATGAGAGAGAAAGATCATCCATTGGCTGCCTTCTGCATGCCCCCTACTGGGGATGGAGCCTGCAACTCAGGCATGTGCCCTGACCAGGAATCCAGCCAGTGACCTCTTGGTTCCTGGGTCGACACTCAACTGCTGAGTCCCACCGGCCAGGCTTGAACACTTGTTTATATCATTTAAGCTATGGTAAAATTTGTTTCATTATACTTCATTTCACTTAAAGTTGCAATTTCTAAAACCTTATCAAGGATATTAAGTAAAAGACTTAATATAGTTCTATTTACCAAAAATTTTATTCAGAAATATTATCTTTTTTCAGTCATATTCTGTATAGATTCCCAAATTTTAGTTCCTTTTAGATTGTTAATTTTTAGATTGTGCTACGGAAGTAAAATTATGTCTTTTGTCTGTTATCTGAAAGATAAAGTCCAGAAAACAAAATATCTAAGAATATGAAGAGCAATTTTGAGAGTTAATGAGGCAAATGTTAAGTATCAGAGAGCAAAAGGCTAAAAGACAAAATAACCTAAGAACAAAAGTGTTCTTTTATATCTAAAATCTAAGAGTGTTTCACCTAAATAACACCATCTATGCTTTTTAATTTATAAGATTTTTTGTTGTGCATAAGTGGGGGGGGTGGTGGGGAGGTTGGGGGTTAATGGGAAATGAGGACACATTTGTGATACCTTAACCAATAAAGAAATTTAAAAAAAACAAAAACTCAATCTTAGATTTTTTCCCTTAAATATAAAATGATGTTTTGAAGAAATTTTCTTCTCAAGTACCGAGAATCATGTAAAAATTATAGTATGTGGAACAAATATTTTGGGCAAATGGGGGTAATTGCATGCTGAAATCATAACATTTTGGATGTATTGCATTAAATAATATATATTTCTAGAAAAAAAAGATTTTTTGTTGTAATTTCTCTGTAATATTACAAATAGCACATTCTTATGAACTACTCTTAATACTAAAAGTGAATCATACAATATGACAATGCAGGGAAAAGCTACCCAAATATTCCCTGTAATATTCTTGAGTCTGAGGCCAACAGATATAATGGAAAAGAATCTTAATAACCATTTAATCAATTTTTTCAGTTATTACTGCCAAGAAACAATCATTTAAACAAGAAACATATTAGCAATTAGACTCAGATGAAAATCAGTCTTAACTATAAAAAGTAACAAATTAGCCCTAGCTGGTTTGGCTCAGTGGGCGGCCTGAAGAGCCCCAGGTTCGATTCTGGTCAGGGTTTGTGTGGGAGGCAACCAATGAGATATTTCTCTCTCTCTGTCTCTCCCCCTCCCTTTCACTCTCTCTAAAAATCAATGGAAAAAAATATCCTTGGGTGAGGATTAACAAAACAAAAAAAGTAACAAATTATTAGTCACAATTTCAAAGTCATTTGAGTCCATTTAATAACATCCATCTGATCCATTGTACTCCATAATAAACTCTACTGGAATTTATACTAACTCTCATTTGCATAGTTTCAATATTTATTTAAACAAACCTTACACTGCCAGCTAAAGTCAAAGTAAGAGCAAGAATATATAAACATCAGGATTCCTAATACTCTGTCTCCTACTTTACTGGCAAGATGGTTAGAATACAAATGTTAAAATATTAAAGATATGAATGTATTAGATGAATTATCAACAATACTCACGCATCATTTGAGCAAGTCATAAATTCTCCCTTTATTTTGGGATGCCATGAGCCAGTATGAAGCATTGCTGTGTGACCCTTAAAAAATTTAAAAAATAAAAAATAAATTAATTAAGGAAAAAAGATGTTTAACAAACATAAAAAATTATAAACCAACCAGAAACTGACATATGCTTAAACTTTTTAGTCCTCTCAAAAGCACACTATTTTAATAACAAACTGATATTATTTTCTCAATTTTATTTCAAAATATATGTTGTTTATTTCACTTTGTTTATTTTCACTTTGTTTAATTCACTGTGTAACACCCTCGTCCCCACCCCACCAAACCCCAGCTGCCCAGGAATTAGCACAGTGCTTACATATAGGTGCTTAATAAGGAAGAAAACAGAGGGGAAATAACAGCCTCTCTTTAGGAAAGAAAGAGAAATAAAATAGGCCCTTCTTTAAAGATTCTTTTCTCAATGGAAAAGAATTAAAAGGAATACAAAGTATTTTCAAATAATCAAGGCAAAAGCAAGAGGTTGGCGGTAAAAAACTCAATGCTTCTTAAAAGTGTGTCAATGGGGTAAAAAAATCCATACTTCTTAAAAGTGTCAACAATCTTGGTTCTATAATAATATGGAAGAATATATATGTGAGGAAAGGAAAAAATCTTTAAAATCATTAAGGAAGATTCGTCTTACTAAGTATAGAGTATAATATAGAAACACTTTAATTAAAACAATATGATGTTGGTATAAGACTGACATCGACACCATACCAACCACAGAGTACCTATCAAACTTAAACACACACTCCCCTCCTAGGTAGCAGTCAGTTAGAGTGGTCACATACAAAGGTTCAGATGGGACAGAAGAGAATCTAATATATTTTTTAATATATTTTTTATTGATTTCAGAGAGGAAGGGAGAGCGAGAAAGAGATTGAAACATGAGAGAGAATCATCGATCGGCTTCCTCCTACACACACCACACTGGGGATTGAGCCCGCAACCCGGGCATGTGCCCCTGACTGGAATTGAACCCGGGACCCTTCAGTCCACAGGCCGACGCTCTATCCACTGAGCCAAACCAGCGAGGGCGAACCTAATATTTTTTACTGAAATAATGGTAAGGTCTCTTATTCTGAAAGGATAAAAAATAAAGCTCTACTACAAGAAGCAAATTGTGCATGTTTAAATGATTTAGAAGGAAACTAACTGTGGTTCTCCGGAAACCATAAGTTGGAACTACAATACCCACGTGTGGGCCTGGAGACCATCTCTAGTGCAAGCTGCCTACAATGCCTCAAGCAGCAGCTGGCCAACTCCTGACATCCTGTTCAAGTCTACAGGATACAAACGGGGACAGAGATGTGGAACCTCTTCTGCAGTAGGGAGAGATGGGTCATATTTACGTAGATAGAGGGCCAGGCAAAACTTATTTGAATAAGTGGCATGTAACCTGAGATTGAAGGAATGAAAAGAAGCCAGTATGTGAGAAGGTCCCAATGTGGGAAAAGAGCTGGGTGTAGTTCAATTCCCAGTTGGGGTACGTGTGAGAGGCAGTCGATCAATGTTTCTCTCTCTCACACCTCTCTCTCTCTTCCTCTCTCTCTCTCTGTCTCTCTAAAATCAATAAAAACCTTTTTTTAAATGGGCAGAGGACCTGCACAGACACTTCTCCTAAGAAGATATACAAATGACCATCTATGAAAAGATCCTCAGCTTCACTATTACAGAAATGCAAATCAAAGCTACAATGAGATACCACCTCACACCTGTTAGGATGGCTATTCTCAACAAGACAAGTAATAACAAATGTTGGAGAGATTGTGAAGAAAAAGGAACCCTCATTCACTGCTGGTAGAATGTAAACTGGTACAGCTGCTATGGAAAACAGTATGGAGGCTCCTCAAAAATTAAGACTAGAGTTACCATATGACTCAGCAACCCTACTCCTGGGTATCTACCTGAAAATTTTGAAAACATTTATTTGCAAAGATATTTGCACTCCTATGTTCATTGCAGCATTAATCATGGTGTCCAAGACATGAAAACAATCAAAGTGTCCTTCGATCGGTGACTGGATAAAGAAGATATGTTACATACTAGTAAATACAATGGAATACTACTCCGCCATCAGAAATGATGAAATACTGTCATTTGCAACAACATGGATGGATCTTGAGAATATAATGTTAGACAAAATAAGTCAGACAGAAAAAGCCATGAACCATATCATTTCACTCACATGTGGGATAAAAAAAGTAAAAGCAACAAATGAACAAACAAGAAAAGCAAATTAACAAAAACTCATAGACAGGTGTTTTAACTTGAAGGGTGTTTGCTGGTTTCTGTTCTGAAGGAGCTGCATTTAATACCAGTCTTTGCAGGTGACACTCATCATGATCTCCACTACTCAAATTGATCATAACAGGACCTGGTTGCAAAAAATAATGCAGAAAGGATATTCAAGTAGAATCTGCAGACGTCTCGTGATTATTTCTGGTATTACATTTCTCATCAATCATAGCCTGATGGCCATTAAGACAGATACTGGGAGTCACAAGAAATCACCACAATCCAACTAGAATTATCGAGGTGTTTCATTAACAAGGATTGCTCCAGCTGGTTTGGCTCAGTGGATAGAGCATCGGCCTGGGGACTGAAGGGCCCTGGGTTCGATTCCATCGGGGGCATATGTCCAGGTTGTGGGCTCGATCCCCAGTAGGGGGCGTGCAGGAGGCAGCCAATCAATGATTCTCTCGCATCACTGATGTAGGTTAAAATGAAAAAATCTGAAAGACTATGAATGTTGTTTGTTTGTAAAGACAGAAGCATGACAAAGGCGCCGGGAATGTTAAGTACCCTTGTGTTAAAACAGTGACCAAGATTAGTCATAACAAAAATGAAGTTCAACTAAGGATTCTTAAATGGATCTAAACAGAATCAGTACCATGGCTAACATTAGTGGAAAAAATTTTAAAGTAACACCTATTAAAGAACAGGCAGTGATTAAAACACTTTTTCATCAAATAAACAAGTTTTTCTTTCTCTTTTATCTGAACACAGGCCTTCCTGCGGGGGGGAAAAAAAATCCCTTCCTTTATTTAGCATCCTTAACTGGAAACAGCCTAGAAGAAAGAATTAAGCATCTATGTTTCTCATAATAGGCTATACTTTTACTGATCCATGACTCATATTGACTTCCTCTGCGCGCGCGCGCACACACACACACACACACATACGTGTGCTGATCTGTACTAAACTGATCAGACTCTTGTGGTTGCCCCTATGACAAAAGCTGCAAAAACAGGTGCCCTGCCCTAGTCAATTTGGCTCAATGGATAGAGCATCGGCCTGTGGACTAGGGTCCCAAGTTCAATTCCAGTCAAGGGCACATACCTCGGTTGACAACTCTCACATCGATGTTTCTCTCTCTCTGTATCTCCCCATCCCTTCTACTCTTTCTAAAAAACAAAAAAAAAATCAATGGAAAAATATCCTCAGGTGAGGATTAACAAAAATAAAAAATATATTTTAAAAAAACCAAAACAAAACAGGTGCCCTGCTGCAATACCATTTACAGTCAATGAATGAAGTAAGGCTCTGGGAGCCACAAAATACTCCTGCCCATGTCTCTGGAATAATAAGCCAACTAACACAGCAGCTCCTATGAAGAGAAGAAATATAGTAGGGAATGTACTGCTGCTAGAGAAATGGATTTCTCCATTGCTAGTGAGAGTGGGGTTGAATTTTCTAAGACTCACATGGGAGAACTAAATGGTTTTTATTGGTGTTGAATTACATTTCTCGGGATGCAAAGTCCCACTGTCCTTAACCCAGTCCTGGAAAAGGTGCAGCTGAGGCTCCAGCAGAGCCAAAAGTCGGGCCAGTGCCCAGAGTTTCTGTTCCATGGTGGAGCAGGGTCTGATGTAGTCTCAGGCTAGATTTAGTCCAGCGGTCCTTTGTGTGGGTCCCACATGGCCGTGAGCCACGTGGGCTAATGCAGGGGAGCACACCCCCTGCAACAGGAATCCCAGGAGCGCAGCAAGCAGGAGAGGCAAGAGAGCCAGCAACTTCTTTGTTCAGGAGTTTCAGTGTTAAATCTTCCCATGCTGCAGTGGCCACTGACTTGTTCCCAGGTGTGACTGACAGATGAGCATCTTCCCATGCACCCAGAGCTTACTGGGCATGCACCGATTGTCCCGTCCCTTCCCCCAGCAATCTGCAGGAAACAGGCTTAAAGAGTGTTAACTGCAGCTTCCTAGCAAAGCCATATAAATGGCATGCCTGTATTATCTAGTCTGCCCTTTACTCCTTTCCTGTTTTTTAATAACCAGGTTATTATAATGGTATCAATACTATGAGCTTTGATCCAAAAGTTCTTCTTAACCAGAGTCCATTTACAGGCTTTCAGGAATCACCAAACCTCTTGAAATTGTCAATAAAAATGTTATGTGAATATACCTTGCTGGAGAAAATGTTCAGTTTTAATTTGCAAGTTGGCAAACTTTTTCTCCAACAGTCCAGACAGTAAGTATTTTAGGCTTTGCTGGCCACATGTTCTCCCACTGCACCACTCAACTCAATGATTGTAGCACAATAGTAGACACAGACAATCCTATATAATAAAAGCCTAATATACAAATCGACCAAACGGCAGAACGACCAGTCACTATGACATGCACTGACCACCACGGGGTAGACGCTCAATGCAGGAGCTGCCCCCAGCCTGCAGGCTCCAGGCCAGCGAAGGCGGGTGTCAATAGGGGCCCTCCCCATCGCCCTGCCAGTCATCCCACAGATTGGCCCTGATCGCCAGCCAGGCCTAGCAACCCTACCCGTGCACAAATTTCATGCACTGGGCCTCTAGTAGTAAATAAATGGGTGTGACTGTGCTCCAATGAAATGTTTATTTACAAAAACAGGATGCAGGCTGGATTCGGCTCACAGGCCTTAGTTCCCAGACCCTGTTGTGTAATCCATCACATTCTTAGTCATTTCCTTCTGTGAATCAAGGACTCTGAAGTCCAAGTCTTTCTAATTCCCGAGCAATTTTAAAATCCATTTGAACACATCAAAGAGATAAATTCATTCGTCTTTGATCTACTCAAGTCTAATGATGCTTTCTAAGATACTTCAGCAGCCCCAACTGTGGCTAAGTCTTCCATTACTATACATGATCCCTTCTCTGAAATCATGAACTTCCAATATTTGTTAATTTAACAAATACTTATTACCTGATATATTCTAGGCTCTAGACATTCCATTTACTACAACCTATCTTCAAGTTCTTTAACTTTCTTTATTTTCAATATCCTAAACTTCAACCTCTCTCTCAGCATAAACCTGAATGTTCTTTTGCTGTACCTACAATGTACAACTTTTATTCTAAAATAATTTCCTCCTCCCCATCATGTATTCCATTCAAATACCCAAGCTCCTAAATAAGACTCAAGAATATCATACGAATATGCAGAATGACTGTCCCTACAAGTCTACATTCTATAGCCCTAAATGCTCCCACACTTCTTCTAGTAATTTTTCTTTCACAACCATCAGTGGCTATTCTGTCTTTTGTATCCTACTAAAGGCCTCATCACAGCATCTGCAAACACAAAGGTAGGAAGTGACCCTGCCACGAGATGGTGACA
Organism: Myotis brandtii; assembly: GCF_000412655.1. Classification (NCBI taxonomy): domain Eukaryota; kingdom Metazoa; phylum Chordata; class Mammalia; order Chiroptera; family Vespertilionidae; genus Myotis; species Myotis brandtii. The sequence continues at coordinate 1,745,464 of NW_005364745.1, forward strand.
CCATCAACCTCCTATCTAAGGCTCACCATCTCTAAACATAACTTCATGTGTGCCCAGTCTGCTCCCTCCATCCCCTCCTCACACTCAAAGCTAACTCTTGCTCTTGGGCTTGATCACAATCACTGCCACCTCTCAGGAACTTCCATTTTTACTTAGTATGGGTGTTTATTTTTTGTTTGTTTTTGCATAACTGTATTAATTTTCTATTGCTGTGCAACAAATTACCATAAACTTTGGAGTTTAAAACACCTACAATTTATTAGCAAACGGTTTTTTAGGTCAGAAGTCTTAACACAACGTGGTTGGGTTCTCTGCTCAGGGTCTCACGGGCTGAAGTCGGGATGTCAGGGGTGCATTCCTTTCTGGAGGCTCTGGGAAGAATCTGATCCCAAGCTCACTCAGGTTTCTGGCAGAATTCAAGGTCTTGTGGTTGTGGAACTAAGATGCCTATTTCCTTGCTGTCTGACTGCTGAGAGCTGCTCTCAGCATCTAGAAGCTGTGTGCCTTTCGTGTCGCATGGATTCCTCCATCTTCAAAACCAGCAAAAGACAATCTCCTGTTGAATCTGAATTAGACAAAAGCCATGCCCCCAAATCTCTGCAAAACAATCCCTTCTTTATCTGTGGCTCCTGCTGAAATGGGTAAGGAGTAATACCCATTCTTACAGGTCACCTGGCTTGCTTAATATCTATGAGGCACACGCTTAATTTCTAGAAAGAACCTTTAGTGTTACTGAATGCTCTAATGTTTATCTTTCTGAGGTTTTAGCAAAAGGTTATATATACAGCACACCCTTGGCTTTTTCTCTCTACCCCACTTGCAGAAGCAGTTTCTTCATTTTAACAATCGTTGCCATCTATATAGGCTCAAAATTAACTAAATCATCTAGTCCTAGCCACCTTTTAACAAGACTTCTTTCAATTTATCTTTCTTCTCTAATAGTTTATTACAAGCAGCAAAAAGAAACCAGGTAGGACCTTCAGCATTTTGCCTGGAAATTTCCTAAGCTATTTTTCCAATTTCATCATCCAATTCTGTTTTCATCATCAAAGCCAGCAACAGAGAAAATCCCTCCAAATTCCTCCCATACTTTGAATATCTTTTGCCAGGAACAGCCAATCCCTTTTTAAATATATATATACTAGAAGCCCCGTGCACAAAATTTTGTGCACTGGCAGGGGACGGGGGTCCCTCAGCCCAACCTGTGCCCTCTCACAGTCTGGGACCCCTCGGAGATAACCACCTGCTGGCTTAGGCCCACACCCCTGGTGGCAGATGGCACGTCCAATCCCGCAGTGTCTGCCCAGTCTCCCCCGGTCGCAGATGGCAGGCAGGGATCCTGCGCCGCCCACCCCGCCCCGCACACAGCAGGCCAGGATCTCGCACTGGGGCGGCCAGTGGCTGGGGATCTTTGTTGGCGGTTAATTTGCATATCATGCTGATTAGCCAATGGGAGGCGTAGGGAAGGTATAGTCAATTACCATGTTTGTCTATTATTAGATTAAATTAGAGGCCAGGTGCACGACATTCATGCACTGGGAGGCGAGAGGTCCCTCAGCCCGGCCTGCACCCTCGCAGTCCGGGACCCCTCAGGAGGTGTCCACCTGCTGACTTAGGCCCACCCCCCACAGGGAACAGGCCTAAGCCGACAGTCGGACATCCCCCAAGGGGTCCTTAACGCTGCTACAGAGGCGAGAGAGGCTCCCGCCACTGTTGCTGCGCTTGCCAGCCATGAGCCCAGCTTCTGGCTGAGCGGTGCTCCCCCTGTGGGAGTGCACTGACCACCAGGGCAGCTCCTGCATTGAGCGTCTGCCCCCTGGTGGTCAGTGCTCATCATAGCAACCGGTCATTCCACTGATTGGTCAATTTGCACATTAGCCTTTTATTATATAGGATTTTTTTTTTTATTTCAGAGAGGAAGGAAGAGGAAGAGATAGAAACATCAATGATGTGAGAGAATCATTGATTGACTGCCTCCTGCATGCCCCACACTGGGGACCGAGCCTGCACACTGGGCATGTACCCTGACCGGGAATCGAACCATGATCTCCTGGTTCATAGGTCAATGCTCAACCACTGAACCACACCAGCAAGCCGAGCGCCAATCCCTTTTAAAGGATCACCTGATTAGGGTGGATCCACTGAGGATAATCCTCCTTTTTTAAAGTCAGCTGTACCATACATATACCCTAATCACAGGAGTACTTCATCATACTCAGGTTCACATCCTCACTGAAGGGGAGGGGTAGGGAATCTTAGGGGTTATTCTGAATTCTGTCTACGACAAGGATTATGGGCGCAGCAATTCTGAAGCTACTTTCTGTGTAGCATACCACTGAACAAATTAGTAAATACAATGATGATGTTGAAGGACAAGTTTCTCACTGTTGGAGAAGTGAAATACAAATGTGGAATTGTTTAATGCTAGGTGGCTGGATTAAATTTGATGTATCAGTGTGAACTTATAATTTTTCGTATATTCTGTTTATTTTCATTCATTGGTTGGTTTACTTCCCCACTCCAGCTCTGTCTTCTGAAAGAGCCTAGAGGCAAGGACACCTCAGCAGCAATGATCATACCTAGTGCCCAGATCTTGATTTATAAATAGAATTCCCAGTTAAAAGGAGCCATGAATCACTAGAAGAATGGGTAACATCAAAGCAGGAAAAGTACAAAATGAGCCTGGAACATTTTGTTGTGCCAGAATGTAGAAAGTACCCCCAAAATGATGGGGATATGTCAAAAGAACAGAGACTGGTGTGAGGAAGATTCTATTAGACAAAAGATCTGTAAATATTCAGAAATTGGAAAGAAGCATAATGTTCTTCAAATCACTGCACTGTTTAGAGTTTGTATTTGTGATTAAAACTGCTTAAATAAACAAAAATATACCTAGACTCACAGTTTAAAATATTTTATTCCTTAGGAAACAGTATTTACTATTAACAGGATATGGCTAATAAATTTCATCTACAAATACAAGGGCAATTTTTTAGAGTGGCTGGATATTGGAATAACTACATGTACTATTCAAATATAAATAAAGCATTTTAAAACATTTTTCTCCAACATTCCTTCTAAAGCTTTGAATTTCTATACCTTAAGTACACTCCTGGAGAAATGTCCCTCTAAAACAGCAGGAGAGCCAGTCCTCTTCCACTTCAGTCATGCACCACTTACCAATGGGGAGACATTGTGAGCAATGCGCTGTCTGGTGATTTTATCATTGTGTGAACATCATAGAGAGCACTTCCACAAGCATAGATGGTACAGCCTACTCCTCACCTAGCTATATGGTCTAACCCAGTGGTCGGCAAACCGCGCTTTGCGAGCCACATGCGGCTCTTTGGCCCCGTGGCATGGGCCACAAGTTTCAATCGCACTGTACGTGCGCGCCCGCAATGTGGTATTTTGTGGAAGAGCCACACTCCAGGGGCCAGTTTGCCGACCACTGGTCTAGCCTAATGCTCCTAGGCCTCAACCCTGTACAGCATGTGACTGTACTGAATATTGTAGCCAATTCTAACACAATTGCATGTGTTTGTATATCTAAACATAGAAATAGTACAGTAAAAATACGGTATAAGAGATAAAAGATGGTAGACCTGTATTGGGCACTCACCATGAATGGAGCTTACAGGACTGAGAGTTGTTCTGGGTGAGTCTGCGAGTGAGTGGTGAGTGAATGTGAAGGCCTAGGGCAGTGGTTGGCAAACTCATTAGTCAACAGAGCCAAATATCAACAGTACAACAACTGAAATTTCTTTTGAGACCCAAATTTTTTAAACTTAAACTATATGTTTAAGTTTAGGTACATTGTTATTAACTTAATTAGGGTACTCCTAAGGCTTAGGAAGAGCCATACTCAAGGGGCCAAAGAGCCGCATTTGGCTCGCGAGCCGCAGTTTGCTGACCACGGGCATAGGGCATTAGTAGACCTTACTATAGACTGTATAAACACTGCACACTTAGGCTAGACTACATTTATAAAACACAAGATTAATTCAAGCATAAGAGAAAATGACTCAATCAAGAGCCACAGTAAGCATGAGATGTAGGAGGCCCCTACCAGCATAAAACAGACTCTTTTATAGCAAACTTTTTTTATAAGTAGAAAAAGTACACTTTAACCCTTTGAGTGCCAACCAATATCCTAGGAACTATGCTAAAATTGCCAAGGCATTTTTGCTGATTTTACAGCAGTTTAGGAAAAAAATTATGAATCGCAAGTAAATGAAGTTACATATTCAAAAACTTAAGGAAACCTTTACTACATTGACATATTTAGCAATATCATCATCACTAATAAAAGCAGACTTAGAACTGGATGCCATTTCGAAGCTTTGATAGCGCTCCCGGCACTTTTGGTGAAAGACAGGAGGAGCGCGATTATGCTTCCCAGTACTCAAGGGGTTAAAATAATGATTAAAAGTATAGTATAGTAAACACAGAAACCAATGACACAGTTGTTTGGTATCATTATCAATGATGCATTATCATTATGTACTGTACAGAATCACATGTGCTTACTTTTCTATGACTGGCAGCACATTAGTTTACACCAGCACCTCTGCAAGCACATGAGCCATGTGCTGCGCTAGTGTTACAACTGTGACATCACTATCAATGGTGATAGGAATTTTTCAGCTTCATTATAATCTTATTAGAGGCCCGGTGCACAGATTTGTGCACCGGTGGGGTCCCTCAGCCTGGTGCATGAATCAAGATGGGCTGTACATGCCCTGGAGCCCTCCCGTGGTCCCTCCCAGGCCCTGATTGGGACTGGGTGAGACGGGTGGGCCCCTGCAGGGATTGGGCTGAAACTGGCAGTCCGACATCCCCTAAGGGGTCCCAAATTGCGAGAGGGTGCAGGCCAGCCGAGGAACCCCATCGGTGCACAATCCATGCACCAGGCCTTTAGTATGCATATAAGATCTTTGGTTTATCTCTTTCCCCCCTCCCTCCACCCCCCTTCCCCCTTCCCTCTGAGATTCATCAGTCTGTTCCATGTTTCCATGCCTGTACATTGAGCATCTGCCCCCTGGTGGTCAGTGGCACTTGGGGGGGGGGGTCCCTCAGCCCAGCTTGTGCCCCTCTCACAGTATAGGACCCCAAGGAACAGGCTCCTGCCGCCGCCGCTGCACTTGCCAGCAGTGAGTCCAGCTTCTGGCTAAGTGGCACTCCCCCTGTGGGAGCACACTGACCACCAGGGGACAGCTCCTGCATTGAGCATCTGCCCCCTAGTGGTCAGTGTCTGTCATAGCGACTGGTCGTTCTGCCATTTGGTCAATTTGCATATTAGCCTTTTATTATATAGGATGGGACCACCCTCATACATGCAGTCCTTGACTGAAATGTCAGTAAGTGGCACCTGACTATAATTAAGAAATAAATAGCGCACAATTGTTTTGATGTTGAAAAGGGTTGAAGACAATCCATGGCAAATGCATTTAACGACATCAACTGAGGTGAACTGACAGAATAAAGGAGATTCGAAGACTATTATCATAGGCATTCACTTACTAATAATTTACCAAAACTTTGTGAATTTAACTTAACACTGATTTGTTCCAGAGTTTTGAGGGATAGAAACTAAATAATCACACTTTGTGAGCTCTAGGCCAAAGAGCCCCATTTGAATCTCAAAGTATGTGCTTAAGAATTCAAAATAATAAAGGAAAACACTCTGATTGGAAGTAAATACCAAAATCCTGGTTTAGAATAAGTGAGTTGTAATGTCAATACTGCTGCAGTTACTTGTAAAGCAAGCTTTTTAATGGCTTAAAGGTTGATGCCTGCTTATCCCTGTCATATGCTCCTAATCACCTAAGCCTGAATAACTAATGTCCCATTCCCAGATAAAATAACTTTTACCTTATCTTATTTACTTTATTTTTCATAAAATTATTTTAAAAATAATATTTTAAAGCAGCAGCAAAACCTGATTTTCAAAGGATATCTTACGGAGAATTCCAACACATCAACACGTAACAGGCACAAAATGAGCACTTCTGTAGCTGAAGTAAGGCCCTGCCCCTCACTGCCATTCCAGGCCTCTCTCCACCCACAGCAGCAACTGTACCGCAGTAACTACACTTACAAAATACATATATGTACATACACACACACACACAATTTAAAGATTAGAGATACAAATTTAACAAGATAACAATTTGACAATATAATTAGAAAGGTCTGTTTATATTTGAAGTACGTAATATTTTATCATAACAGATCAGATATATTTAATTATTTCCCTTAATAACCTATTCACTGAATTTTTCAGTATAGCAACAAGTCACTAATTATTCTTGGAATCAGAAAAGAGGTTAAAAAGTTAAGAAAAAAAGTGCCCCTGAAATCTACTACTTTCAAGTAATTCTTGCATTTCCAAAACCCATCACACAAGCAAAAGACTGCAAGATATCAGTGAGCCCTAGACGGTTTGGCTCAGTGGATAGAGCGTTGGCCTGCAGACCAAAGGGTCTGGGTTCGATTCCATTCAAGGGCATGAACCTTGGTTGTAGGCTCCTCCCTGGCCCAGGCCCTGGTCAGGGCTTGTGCAGGAGGCAACTGATCGATGTGTTTTTCTCACATCGATATTTCTCTGTCTTTCCCTCTCTCTTCTACTCTCCCTAAAAATCAATGGAAAAATATCCTCAGGTGAAGATTAAGAACAACAAAAAGATATCAGTAACATTTCCTAGAGAAGTAAAAAATCAATTATATTTGCTGCTGGGAAATAAAAAGACTAAATATTAACCATGATTTTGAAATCAAAATGGAGATAATATTAGGCAGAAGTTATAGTATAGTAAACAAACTGTTTTATATACGTATTAGTAGTATTAATAGTATTTTAATTTCCTATATTTCTACCTAGATTTGTTTATCCATCCTTATCCTACTTTCCTTATTATCTTACTATATGTACTATGTTTATAAGTCTGAGATTTTGGAAAAAGCCAGACACAGACCCAACAAGATTGCTTTCTTTTTGACATTTTCTTGGCTAAAACCTAAATCAGCAAAGCCTTAGTCTCTTTGTAAATTATGAAACCATGACTGCAATCGTTAAGAAGAGCTTAGAGGCCCAGCCATGGTGGCTCAGTGGTTGAGCATCGACCTGTGAACCAGAAGGTCATGGTTCGATTCCCGGTCAGAGTACATACCCAGGTTGTGGCTCGATCCCTGATCATGCAGGAGGCAGCCAAACAATGGTTATCTATCTATCTATCTATCTATCTATCCTTTTCCCTTCCTCTCTGAAATCAATAAAAATATATTTAAAAAGAAAAGAAGAAGAGCTTAGAGGCTGGCAAAAACTTCTCTCCCTCACACTTTTTATTTTTTATTGAATTATTTGGGTCTTCCTCACACATTTTTTTAAAAAGTATCTATCATAAGCACAAATTAATAAAAAAAAATAAATTAAATGGGAGTTTTTATCATTTCCATTTCCACAACCCAGTTGTTTAAATAAAGTTTTGGATTCCCTGAAGTTTCAAGTAAAACAGATAAAAACAGAACTATTTGAGTTTAAGACAATGATAGTGATCTGAAAACCCATTGGCTTTATTTCCTTACCACCATCACCCTCAAAATAACATCTTTGGTGGAATCCCTAGGGCAATGATTTTAAAGGGAGGGGAATGAGAAACTATAGTGAAATGCTTAGGAACAAAAATAATATTCAAACCACCATCCTGTATAATAAAAAACCAGCGACCATAAGCGTAACGAACTGGAACAACCACTCAACCAGTCGCCATGAGGTGCATTGACCACCTCTCGGTCCCTCCCCTCCCTCCCCCCACCTCGGGCCCGCAGACTCTGATGGCAGCATGGCGAACAGGGAACCACGGCAAACCAAGGTGAGTGGCGGAATGGCTGACCTCTTGGTCCCTCCCTCAGCCCACAGGCTCCAGGGAACTGGAGCCATGCTACAATCGGACTGGCCTCTTGGTCCCTCCCCCAGCCCGCAGGCTCCAGGGAACTGGAGCCATGCTACAATCGGACTGGCCTCTTGGTCCCTCCCCCAAGCCCGCAGGCTCTGGGGAACCGGAGCCATGCTGCGATCAGGAACCATGGCAAACCGGGGGTTGGTGGAGGGGTGGGACTGGGTGCTGGCAAGTGGGCAGAAGATGGCCCTGATCGCAGGCTAGGCCTAGGGACCATACCTGCGCACGATTTCGTGCACTGAGCCTCTAGTTATAATATAATTGTATATAACTTTATGTTTAAATTATATTTGAATTCTATGAGAATCATCTAACACATATTGAACACTCAATAAACAGTTAACAAACAAAAGAAAAGGCATCGGATTGTGGTCCTCATTAGGAGTGAGAGGCACTTCAATAGGTTCAACAGAGGGCAGTTTGAAACATACTATACTAATTTATTCCAACAGCTCAACCAGAGCACCTAAAATAGATTACAGTCAATTCTCATTACTTGCAGTAGTTATGGTCTATAACAGTGATGGCGAACCTATGACATGCGTGTCAGAGGTGACACACGAGCTCATTTTTTTGGTTGATTTTTCTTTGTTAAATGGCATTTAAATATATAAAATAAATATCAAAAATATACATCTTTGTTTTACTATGGTTGCAAATATCAAAAAATTTCTATATGTGACACGGCACCAGAGTTAAGTTTGGGTTTTTCAAAATGCTGACACGCCGAGCTCAAAAGGTTCGCCATCACTGGTCTATAAAGTTCTGCAAACACTGAATTATCGAATACAAGGTTATGTTCCTGAAAGCCTCTGGTCATATATTCATCAACCAGTCAATGCATAACTTTGTTTTTGTGTTTGTGTTTAAGGACAACTTCATATATATAAAATTCATTAATACTGAACTCAAAGTCAACAACACTATAATCCATTCCTGAACAAAGCTTGTCTAACACAGGTGCTCTCTCTGTAAGGCACACCACAGCCTTCTTGCACTAAGGAACACTAGACAGGACCACAGTACTTCAACTTAGGGGCCATTTTAAACAGCAACATCACCAACAAGAAGCACACAAAAAATAAGAAAAACAAAGCATTAAGTAGTCCACAAAAAGAACACTTGATTGCAGTCTGAGAGCTGAAACAGGAAAGCAGAGGATCACCTTGTTCAAATTCTTCATTGTTGTTTAGTGCAAGTGCCTGTCTGCAAATAATCATGAAAGTGCCATGAGTGAGTGGTCGGGGAAAGGCCAATGAGGGAAAAAGGAGACATATGTAATACTTTAATCAATAAAGATTAAATTAAAAAAAAAAGAAAGTGCCATGAGTACTGACTTTAGGGTCACAAAACAATTTTAGCAAGAAAGTCTGCAAATACAGAAACAATGAATGATGAGAATAAACTGTATTTTCTTAGACAATCAATCTCATATAAGATTTTGATATAGGCATGAACCATGAGGATTAGTATATTAGAAAATGTACTAGACAGGTAGAGAAAGAATAAAAGTCAGAATTAAAACGAAGGCTCAAAATTCTGCATCAATCTTATCCACCAACATTCTAATACTTCTGTGGTACATTATGTTATTGTTCCCAATCATCAACCTTCCCTGGATCCACAGCCTTTGACATGGGATACCATAGTTGCTCTCAATAGAGACCGGACACATTTCTCCACTGCACTGATGTTACCCAGGGCCGTGTGATTTGCTTTGGCCAATGGAATGTTCGTGGACATGATCTAAGCAAAGGCTTGAAATGTGCTTCCAGAGTTGGGGTTCCCTTGTGCCTCTTCCATCACCATGAGAAAAACATGCCCTCACACAGTCCTCTCGTGTAAGGAGGAATGGAGACACACAGAACAGACCTAGACTCTACCTGCAGTTTAAAGCCGAACCCAGCCAGGAGCAGCCAAACCACAGATATGTTAGCAATTATAAATAAGCCATTAAGTTTTAGAGCCTTATTGTGGCCATAGTTAATATCTAATTACTTATACATTAATTTTAAAATATCATAATCCTACTAAAAATCTTTACATAGAAAAGGTTGATGAGACCCTCTTTCCTTCTTGTCCTACAGCCTAGGACATAGTAGGTTTATAGTAGACTGTTTCCAAAGATGGCTGCCTCCATATCTCCCTCCCCACAAGATATTTCAAATGTGACCTTGGCACTCACACATCAATTAGTGGAGTCTATCTCTCCTCTCCCCAAATTTGGACTGTCCCTGTGATGTTACACAAGACTTAAAGCCAGACCTTCCATGTCCATCCTTCATGGAAGCCAGTCATCAAGCACAAAGTCCAACCCCACTAAGTCTATACCACACTGTGAGAAATCCCAAACCAAACATGTGAAAAGTGGGGGTGACCCTCTTCTGTAGCAGGAAACAAATTGCTTGTTCTTGAGAACTTTCCCATCAAGAATTTAGTAGAAGCAGGTATACTTATATCATTTTGATGTTTTTGTTAATGTTTCCAAACAATGTACTTTGAAATCAGAATCACTTCTTATTCGTTTTCATATAATTCTCCTGATGCTCTTCATCACACATTAGTGATCAGAAACGAGATGTAATTCCCCAATCCCTGCCCGCAAGACCTGAGTAGGATCTTACTGTAAGTTGAAGGGAGTTTTGCCCTAACTAATGTATTGTGCAAGAATGAACTGCTGTTGGGTTTGACTGATTGTAGATGGGTTGTGGTGTGGTGTAATGAAGGCTATTGAATGCAACTTACAATGCTTAATAAAAATCTTGATTCTTTTAGTATAAAAAAAAAAAGAAAAGTGGGGGTAAGCGGGAGGAGAAGTAGGGGAGAGAAAGAGATGCCATGGGACAGAGCACCCACGTGAACCCATCTGGTTATAAAGCCCTTTTGGACTTTATAACCATCCTAGTGCCCCAGCTGACACAATATGAAGCAGAAGAACTTCCTGGTCAATCCACAGAATTGTGAGAAATAATAAACTGTTCAGGTTTAAAACAAGATACTAACTTTTGTGTGAATTACGGCAACTCAAACGAATTGTTAATAAATGTGTGCTGAATTAATTAAATTCACTGAAATAGTCTGTTTGATGCTTACCTTGGTGTTGGCCATGTCCACAATATACTGGTCTCCTTTTATACATTCCATTACTTCAAAACCATCTCTGTCAATCACTTTGGCTTGAGAGCTTCCAGATACAACAAGAATCATGTCTCCTGTGTTACTATACTGCAATGACTTGATCTGATGGCTATGCAAAAGAAAAAGAAGTAGTCTGGTAAGACACTGAGCATAATGTTTATACTTTAGCCACAATAAGTACTGTCATAGAAAAAGTCACACAACTGTACAAATTGATAATTCTATAAAATCAGGAACACCATCCTCAAATGCACCCTCGCCACCAGTGGCTACCGTGTTAGTTCTCTCCTCCAACTCTCCACAGCTATCTAGTAAAGTCTTCTCTACTCGTTTTACTTTTTTAAATTCTCACAAGAGGATATTTTTCCCATTTATTTTTTTAGAGGGGCTGGGGGAAGAGAGGGAGAGAGAGAGTGGGGAAGAGGGAGAGGGAGAGAGGAGAGAGAGAGAGAGAGAGAGAGAGAAACATTGAAGTGCGAGAGACATATCCATTGATTGCCTCCCCCACCACCCCGATGGGGCCGAAGATTGAGCCTGCCCTTGAGGTACATGCCCTTGATCAGGAATTGAACCCATGACCCTTCAGTTCACAGGCCAATGCTCTAACCAGCTAGGGCTCTACTCATTTTAAATCTTTAACCCAACCAACTCCCCCTCTTCCACCTATTGATTCTTCCCACTCTTTCCCAAAAGAAACAAATAAGAACTGCCTCAACTTCCTCCCAGTAATGTTATAAACTTCCTTGTACCTGAACTCTCTTCTTCCTTCTCTTTGATTATAATATTGGAAACGAATCACTTCCCACACGAGGCAAATCTGCTGCCTACATACATGCTGGATTCCATCCTCTCCCATCTCCTCGGGAACGTCTATCGGCTCTCTCCTCCCCTTCACAGGTTTGCTGTTCGAACAAGTTTTCACCTCCGCCTTTATTTCTCTAGCACTACAGTATCCTTTCTACCCTCGCCACTCCACTGAAACTGATCCTGGCATTGTGGCTGTGGTGAATACTGTGGTGTGCCACGCAGATCTACCCCTTCAGGAACGAAGTACGCATTACCCAGCTCCCAGGACTTGGCCTGCCGATGGCTAACAACGGAATCCTCAGGAATTTCCCCAAGTTGCAGAGAACTCCCTCACCCAAGGTTGCTACCACTCCAAAGCAGCCCACATTCAAGGACTGGCTGACAAGCTCTCTGTTTCAATGTGGGTTATCTGGGAAGGTTAGTCTGGCTTCAGCTCCCCCTGTAGGATCAGTTGAGGCTACTCTTGCAATTAATTACATGGCAGTGCAATTTCTCCATCTTCCTAGTTTCCCTTGCACGTTTTTTAAGTCATTATGCAACCCCTACGTGTGGCTTTCAGTCACAAATTTGGAAAGACTATTAAACTCCTTAAGTAAAACTTCTTATCCACCTTACTATAAAACAGTCCATAACATTCTTCAGAGATGGCATGCAAACCATCATAGCAGAGCAATCTGAAAGGTATGTTGTACAGGTGCCATGCTCTTCTAAAAGAAATCTCCAAACAAATGTGAATGGAAAGCTAGAGGTTATCGATAACAACCCCATAAAGAATTCTGTGGAGAACCAACTTAATGATCAAGGCCCCAAACATAGATGTTCTCTATCAGAAATAAAAAATAAACATCTTTGCCCTAATCGGTTTGGCTCAGTGGATAGAGCATCAGCCTGCGGACTCAAGGGTCCCAGGTTCGATTCTGGTCAAGGGCATGTACCTTGGTTGCGGGCACATACCCAGTAGGGAGTGTGCAGGAGGCAGCTGATAGATGTTTCTCTCTCATTGATGTTTCTAACTCTCTATCCCTCTCCCTTCCTCTCTGTAGAAAATCAATAAAATATATTTAAATAAATAAACATCTTTCTTTAAGCTGTCTTTATAGCCTGCTTTATGATTTATCTTCACAGGTCAATCTTTAAAAAAAAATAACACAATCTTAACAAAATTTTAGATCATTTAGTCCAATTTACTTTATAAGTCTATAATTTCAAGGCTGAGAAATAAAGGGGTATTTCAGAAAATAACTTTGTCTTCAGAAAGAGATTATATATAAAATTAAAATGTATGTGGGTCTGTCTAGGTCTCAATAGTATTATTCTTCCTGGTTAGTTACCAAATCCAAATCAGATACTTACAATGAAATGCCTCTCTGCTAGCCACCACTAATTAGACACTGCTGCTCAGAATTTATACTGACCAGCTCTTCTAAAATGTTGAAATTCTAGCTGATCATTTTTGAAATATTTATTCTTCAAGAAGCCACTCGTAATTCTAATTCACAATCCTGCCTCTACTGGCAAAGACCATTCAAACAGAGATCTAGTGGGCTCTGAGGTGAGACTGACAATGTGAGGAATGTCACCACATGCCTAAGTCAAAGTGTCCAGGTGGATGAGGAACAGAAGCTCCCAAACCAGCTGATGAAAAAGGAACCTAGAAAAGCAAAGGTGGAGCTGCCGCCTGGGCCCTTCCTGCCTAAGACAGAAAAACCTCTCCTGGCGTCTCTCACATCCTGGGAAGGAATGACATCCTCAGCAACATTCTGACCAGGGCCCCACATTTAAATGTAAGTCCATAAGGAGGCACCAATAAGATAAAAAACTAAATGTTTGATCAAATGTTCCAGTTGTCCATGTATTGCCTCTCAGCTACAAAAGTCAACCTTCACTGCCTGCTCTGCAGAAATGGATGTGGGCCCTTCCAAGATGTTTCCTTTGCCAGTGGGCATGGGTAGAGAGCGCTGGAGAGCAGGGAAGGGGGAGGGCTTTCTTCCTGGTCTGGAGTGCTCCGCCAGGTGGGCGCCCGCACTGCACTCGACTTCCCTGTGCCCAGCTCCTGCTGTCTGTGCAGCGTCTCCGCTGCCCAGCTCCTGAAGTGCACGGCAGCCACAGCTGGCAGTACCAGGAGCTTCCCCAGCACCTCTTGTGCGGCTTTTCAGGAGGGGACCCTGGTGGGTCAGGTTTCTGTAAAGTTCTGCTGTCATAACAGCACAGCAACCACTTTATCATTCAGTGAGCCACAGCCTTGCCCTCTAATATGAGGTCCGGATCTCAGTCTTGAGGCCTCTCCCTTGAAGATTTTATTTCTCTCCCCTAGGGTAGTGGTTGCTCTTTTTATCTGCTATTCCTATAGTCTTTAGAGTTTTCTTTACTTTTTACTAGCCAATCCCTCAATACTCCAATCCTCTGTTACAGCTAGTAATTCTCTATTATAAACTTTCCCATCCAAATTACTGTGACTTCTCTCTCCTAATCAGACCCGGACTGATATACCAAATTCCAAGCTATTAACTGAAACTGAGAAAAATGTTGGCTGTTTAGTCCAATATTTTTTGTATGTAAACAAACAGATCCACTCTTTGATAATTAGATAGTTCAGACTGCTGAGCCAAAGTCCTGTAAAGCAGGGAGAGAATGAAGCAGTTCGTTCATAGGCGTGTCTTTGTTTACAGTTCTCCCATTTGGGGAAGTCTTCATTTTCTTCCCTATGAAAGATCAAGTACTATAAGCGATCATTTTGTTTTTTTCTGGTGAATCATTTTCATTTCCAAAGGGGAAGGAAAATCTAAAATAACAGTGAAATTTAAGATGACATGGCAGTAAAAAGAGTCAGTGGCTCCCTTTCTCTGGCTACCTGCTCTAGCAGATTTTACACTTGGAAGGAAATACAAAATCTCAGTGACCCGCACTAATATTCACCTTGCCCTTTTAACTTTATAGGGAAACTCATGTTTCCCTCTGTCTGTGTTTCATGCTCTCTTTGCCAACATTAAAGTGAAATGTTCAGCATCAAGCTCACCATGCCTGTCCCACTTCACTCCTAATTCTGCTAGCCACAGAGTTAAAAGGACTGGATTAAGAGTTATTAGACACAGTACTAAGGAGAATTAAAGGGGCTTGTTCAAGGGGTGTAGCATCTGCTCCTCGAATTCCTGCCTCAACAACTAAGATTCCGATCAAAGAGGAGCAGGGAAAGCCAATCCTGACAGTCAACTGGAGTCCTGAGGAAGCAATGTCCTCTGGGGAGTGACTGCCTCCAGGGGAAGGCTTAGCAACATTGGGCAACTCTCTCTGTGAAGTTATTCATGGGGCCAGGGGAGTGCTCGAGTGGAAGTGGAGGGGAATGGAAAGGTGAAGACTGAGGATCCTTTTAAGTAGTTTTTGCTCCGCTAGCAAAACAAGCTGAGACATGCAAGACAGATAAACACAGCTGTCTGGGGCTGTCACTTGGGGCTGTGGAGCCAAGGTGTGAAAAGCACAGCGGAATGTGAGTCCGGAGGCCAGGGACTCCATCCTCGCTGCTAACTGGCTGTGGATGCAAACCAAGCCCTCCGGCCCCACGAGCCTCAGTCTCCCCATTTTTCTGGAGAGTCAGTGGATGGGACCAAACGGCAGCACTGCGGAGCTGAGAGACAGAGTTCATGTGTGAGGGGACAGCTTGGCCGAGTCCTGGTTTCCTCCACTGAAAACCAGGAGGAATCACACGTGTAGGGCTGAGTGGGAAGTGAAACTAGGACACGTACAGGTACCTCGCACAGCACATGAAACAGATAGTTGCTACTGTTATTACTTCTGTATTTCCCAGGTCTCCTTGAGACTGAGGGGAGAAATATCGGAATTGGAAACTGAAAGGTAGAAAAGGACCGGAGAGATTAGAAAAACACCTCCCCAAAAGGGTACAAGAGCCTTATGTGAAAATATCCCACAAACCATGAGTTACTGGGTTAGCAGGTCCTCAAAGGAGAAAGGCTGCCCTTGTGAAAACAGTTACCACATGAGACCGCTGGCAGCTAAAAAGAGTGTTCAGTACATGACACGGGGTTGATGGAACAAAGATGTGTCAACCAGGCAGAACCTAGCGATTCCCTGCCCTGAAACAGCATCTGTCAGAGAGGAGACGCCCCTGTGAGGGCCACTCTCAGCCCCTGGAAAATCCCTCAGACCACAGGCACATCCCATGAGCTACAACAGCGGTTCTCAACCTGTGGGTCTCCACCCCTTTGGCGGTCGAACCACCCTTTCACAGGGGTCGCCTAAGACCATCCTGCATATCAGATATTTACATTACAATTCATAACAGTAGCAACATTACAGTTATGAAGTAGCAACGAAAATAATTTTATGGTTGGGTCACAACATGAGGAACTGTATTTAAAGGGCCAGAAGGTTGAGAACCACTGAGCTACAAGATGCTATGTTTAAGGAAGTGAGGAGCTATAACTAGTCAGCCTGTTTAACACCAGGCAAGGAGAGTAAAGTAGCAAGGGGGTTGTAAAGAGGTTCTACAATAGGGGTCAGCACACTTTTTCTGAAAGTAGTTTAAGCTTCGCAGGCCACATACGGTATCTACCACATATTCTTTGTTGTACTTGGTTTTACATTCCTTTAAAATTGTAAAATTCTGCCGAAACCGGTTTGGCTCAGTGGATAGAGCGTCGGCCTGCGGACTGAGGGATCCCAGGTTCGGTTCCGGTCAAGGGCATGTACCTGGGTTGCGGGCACATCCCCAGTAGGAGATGTGCAGGAGGCGGCTGATCGATGTTTCTCTTTCATCGATGTTTCTAACTCTCTATCTCTCTCCCTTCCTCTCTGTAAAAAATCAATAAAATATATTTTAAAAAAAAAATTTGTAAAATTCTTAGTTCAAGTGCCATACAAATCCATGAACTGGATTTGACCCTCTGGTCATAATTTGCCAATTACTGTTCTAGAGCATAAAAGACAAATAATATACTTTTAATTAAGTAATGCACCTGGGAACTTGTTAGAAACGCAAGTTCTTGCACCACACTGGGTCCAAAGAATTAGAAACTCTAAACGTGGGGTCTAGCTTTTAACATTTTAACAAGCCCTTCAGATGGTTCTAATGCCTATTAAAGCTTCAAAAACACTGAACTATGGTTAAGTTTCACATGGTATGCTATGCAGCATTTAGGAAGAATATAGTATACATGTGGTGATATTAAAAATCTCCAAGCAACTACTGCAAAGTGGAAAAGAAAAACAAATTGTAGAATAACAACCATCTGATAGTATTTATGAAAACAAAATAAAGTATATACTATTCTTTGATAGGTACAGATATTTGTTGATAACTGCATGGAAAAACCTCAACGAATATATACCATAATGAAAACAGTGATTTCACCTAGGAAGGAGATTAAAATGAAGGTAATCAAGGAAGAGTTTTAGTCTTACCTGCAATGTTTTAATTTCTGTATAAGAAAATAATATGCATTACTTAGTTAAAATGTTTTAAAAAAAGAATGAAATTAAGAGTAACTGTTTTTAATTGGGTAAAAGAGAATTCTTAAATTGGGTTACCTAAGTAATCCAAAAATTCTTAATATTTTATGAAAAATTTTACTCCATCTATATTTTTTCTGGTATAGAGGATACATCTGAAGGAAGGGTTTGTGATCCCAAGGACTGTGACTCAAACCTACTTAGGTAATTATTGAGAATCCGTGAGGAAACAGAGAAAATAAAAGATGACTAGCAGACTGGATGAGAGAAAATGTGGTACTGATTTTCACTAAGTGGGACAAAGGAAAACATTAGAAACTAGAGATCCACAAATCTAATATTGATGCTGGGCAAAAGTCCAAAACAAATTATTAAACAGACTTCAAAATACCAAAAATGGAAGATGCACCACACAGAAGTTGAGCAACAGTAAAAGAAACGCACATTTTAAAATCTGATTTTCATAATGGCAGATCAAGAAAACATTTAACATCAGTCTCTTTAAGGTGTCCCAGGGGAGTGCGAACAAGGCTAAAAACACTGCAGCACCAGAGTCCTTTGGAGAAATTCATCAGAGGTACCCCAAATTCACACACCATACCTCAGTCTCATCCCTATACTCAGGTCTTCTAGCTCCCCTCCTGAGTGGGGGGTCCTTTGTGTGTGAATGCCTCTTTGACACCCACTTATTCACCATAATGCTGCCTCTTGGATATCAGCCAAATTCTGACATCTGCTACTTCAGGTGAAGAGATGGTCTGAAAACAGCATCCTGTGCTTTTATATCTTCAAGACAGTTTACCAATTCCCTCAAGTTTTCTTG
This sequence comes from Myotis brandtii, assembly GCF_000412655.1. Classification (NCBI taxonomy): domain Eukaryota; kingdom Metazoa; phylum Chordata; class Mammalia; order Chiroptera; family Vespertilionidae; genus Myotis; species Myotis brandtii. The sequence goes on from NW_005364745.1 coordinate 1,763,656, forward strand.
GCAGATGATATAGGAAAAACATAGATGGTGACAAAACAGTTATGGAAGAATTTAGCTGAGTTATAGGTATGCATGGGATTCTCATATGGATGAAGAACCTAAGCAAAAAGTTGTGTAACAGATCAATGTCAACATAAAGAAAGGCTTCTAGTGGCATACCAAAGTCTGACTGCCATATTCAACAGTTATCAATTGAATGACAACTTATTGCACATTTATCAAACTAAAAATTGGCCAAAAACAAACAAACAAACAAACATCAATCACTAATATGCTGGATGTTGGAATCAAAAATTGAAATAATGTGCTACCAAAATAAAGACAATGAAATTGAACCCCAAAAATGTAAAGACCTATTTTGCACTTTTTCCTTTATTTAAAAAAGTTATTGTGAACCCAATTTAATATTATATAATACAGACAGGCACACAAGGAAAATACTAAAAGATCATTTGTGGCCTATAAGGCCTAAAATACTTAATATCAGACCCGTTACAGAAAATTTTGCCAACCCCTGCTCTTGACCCGTAAGTCTTTTCTCAAGAATATGTTCTATCTTTGAAATAGAACATATTCTATTAAGTAAACCTTAAGTAAACATTCTGTAATGTTAAACTTAAATTGGAACAGGGATACAGATTCACAATTCTGAAACTGCATTACATTTGTACTGGGGTTAAACAAATACACATAGGGATGGGTGGTGGGAGTCAGGTTTCTTACTGTCGGAAAGTTGGAGATTTCCCAGGAGGAAGAAGAGGGAAGGCTAGAATGAACCAATGTGCACTGGATTAGAGTCAGAGACATGAGTATGAATGCCTATGCAGCTTAAAATGGATGCAAAAGGATACAGAAACAATTACAGACCTAGTGCATGCACAGGTTAGTACCCATGCATATACTTTTAGCTCTGTTGTCTGAAAAGGCCTAAATGCACTGACACCCCCAGAGCAACAAGCACACGAGATCCTAGCTCTTGTTTTCTGATACCATTCTCCTAGGAAATCTGACTGATTCTAGGACTGGGGCAGGAAGAAATATAAGGTGAGTCTGGAGCATCTTATAGTACCAAAAGTAAGGAAGTACTCAAAAAATAAAGAAGCATGTCAACGAAAGGGACCTAAGAGCCAAACTGAAATAGCTCCCAATGGGCACAACTGACACAACCTGAGCCACACAATAAGTAACTAAGTATTGGCATACAACCCAAGGAAGGAAATAAATAGTCAGTAGTCCACACTGGTAGGAAAAAACTGATTAAATAAGTAAATATGTGGGGGAAAGAGACAATTCTTCCTTATAGAAGAATTCCAAGTAGTTTATGTAAATACCACCTTCTCTAGGAAATAAAGCTTAATCTTTCAACTCTCCCAAGTGTGTGCAGCATTTATTAACTTGCTTCCAAAGAATTAGCATATAAAAAGGGGAGTGAAAAAGTAACGGTACAGTAGAGAAACTTAAAAACACAATAGCATGCCTGGCCGGTGTGGCTCAGAGGTTGAGCATTGACCTATGAACCAGGAGGTCATGGTTCAATTCCCAGTTGGGGCACATGCCCAGGTGTGGGCTCAATCCTGGTTGGGGGTGTGATGCTCCTTTCTCATCACTGATGTTTCTATCTCTCTCTCTCTCCTGTCCTCTCTGAAATCAATAAAAATATGTATTTTTTAAAAACATGATAGCATGTACACAAGATATGTGATAACAAAGGTACTTCACCTCTGTCATATTCAGCCCAAAAACCCACATCACCAGTCTAACCATAAGAAAAACATTAAAAAAAAAAAAATCGAGTGACTTTCTACAAAATACCTGACCAGTACACCTCAAAGCTGTCAAGGTCATGAGAAACAAGGAAAGACTGAGAAACTATTATGAAGATTAAATGTAATGCAGTATATCTTGGAAGGGATATTAGTTTAAAAAAAAAAGTGAAATCTAAAAGTTTGGAGTTTCAAGAAATAAGTATATAAATAAAAATTTGGAGTCAATGTACCAACACTGGTTTAGTTGTCACAAATGTAGAATGTTAACAACAGAAGAAACTGGGTTAGGGGTATACCTGAATTCTGTACTATCTTTGCAGCTTTCTGTAAATTAAAAAATATTCTGAAATTTAAAGCTTACTAAAATTTTGAAATGAAAATATCAATGATCTTGTCATTTTTAAATGTTTTTCATTTAATTTTTTTAAAAATTGATTTCAGAGAGAGGGAAGGGAAGGGGGGAGAAAGAGAAAGAGAGAGAAACATCGATGACAGAGAAACAGTGATCAGCTGCCTCCTGCACACCCACCGGGGATTGAGTCCACAACTCAGGCATGTGCCCTGACCAGGAATCAAACTGGCAACCTTTTGGTGCATGGGACGATGCTCCAACTAAGTGAGTCACAATGGCCAGGCCTGATCTTGTCATTTAAATACACATGCATGCACACACATGTAACAGTATTTTCCACCTCTTTCCACAGAAAAGGTCAAGAAACAATAATACCCCCGTATCAACGAGCATGTGTAACATCCAGATTTGGTCTCTAAATACCATTTCCACTTAAAAAAAAAAATAGACCTCCATGGGACATGCTGACTCCAGGACTTGGAAGGGAATGTACCAGGAAGCCTGGTACATTCATGTCATGCCAGAAAATAAGCTTTTAAAGACTAATGAGGTCATGTCGAAACTACATAGCAATCAGGAACTCCCAATGCCCAAATCTGGGACAATTTAAATATCAAAAAGAATAATGACTGCAATTGACTGAAACACATGAACATTTTAAAATCATAAATACTGACACACTCAGAAAAGAAAAAGTAAAAAAAAAAACAAACACCACCATCAACATCAATAACAGTAACAACTCATTTATCATCAGTAATCCTTAAGCTAAAAATGGGTAATTAGAGGGAAATAACTAAGCATTTCTCCTGCTTTTCCAGTACAAACTGTATTTCAGGAGAACCAAATCATATTGGTTAATATAGAAAAGTTCTTTTAGAAAAATGCCAGAAAACATAGATGAAATAATAAAATTAGAATGTCATCTAATCATCTAATTAGATGCAACCCTCACTGAGATAACTGATTTAGGTACAAATAATTAATGGACACTAAACTTATTAAGTGAAGGGATGGCAAGAATCTGGATATTTACATTGTACCAAAGTATGTCCCACGAAGTTCCTGCCCATCTCAAGTATATAATATTAACTTTACAAAGGAGGAATCAGATGTTACCAATTTAATTCAAGAACCAACTTTAATTGCTAGTCACTAATAGTGGCAACAACTAGACAATACTTGCCACCTGATGTGATCAAATATGAATGATAATCAAACCTTTGAATCTTCTACTGGAAATACTGGAGATAAAGAAACAGTTAGCCCCGACCAGGTTGCTAAGCTGTTAGAGCAGCCGTGGGCAAACTACGGCCCGCGGGCCGGATCCAGCCCGTTTGAAATGAATAAAACTAAAAAAAAAAAAGGACCGTACCCTTTTATGTAATGATGTTTACTTTGAATTTATATTAGTTCACACAAACACTCCATCCATGCTTTTGTTCCGGCCCTCCAGTCCAGTTTAAGAACCCATTGTGGCCCTCGAGTCAAAAAGTTTGCCCACCCCTGTGAGTGTTATCCCAGGCACCGAAGGGTCCCAGGTTCCATTCTGGTCAGGGCACATATCCAGGTTGCGGGTTTGATCCCCAGTCAGGGCATGTACAGAGGCAACCATGCTTTTGTCTTTCTCTCTCTCTCTCCCTCGCCCATCCTCTCTCTCTAGAATCAATGAAGGGGAAAAACATATCATCAGGTGAGGATTAAAACAACAGCCAGGCTGGTGTGGCTTAGTGGTTGAGCATCAACCCATGAACCAGTTTGATTCCCAGTCAGGGCACATGCTTGGGTTGCAGGCTCGATCCCCAGTGTGGGGTGTGCAGGAGGCAGCCAGCCTATCAATGATTCTGTCTCATCATTAATGTTTCTATTTTTCTCTCCCTTTCCCTTCCTCTCTGAAATCAATAAAAATATATTTTGCAAAAAAACAACAAAAGACAAGAAATGTCTTAAAATGTAGGTTAATGAAACTAAACAAAAAAATTAAGGTATATTTTACTTTCATTTGAATAATGGAAGTAGTGTTCAGTTATATAAACCTCCTGTATTTTGGTACAAACCATTTTAGATAGAATTCAAATAAGAACAGCACTCTGTCTTAAAATGTGAAAGTATTAAGTTGAACAATACATACCATTCACAGGGTTGAAGGGATCGAAATGCCTTAAAAGAAGCGTCCATTCCAGCAAAATCCCAAAACTTAACATCATAGTCGTATCCTCCTGTCACCAAGCGGGCACCTGAGGGGTCCAGACCCAAAGCAGAAACCTGGTTTAAAAAAAAAAAAATTTTCATTGAAGAAAGCTACTTATAGTCTATTGTGACCCCCACTTCCTTCCTCTAACTTCACCTCCTATCTTCGAGGCATTGGACGTATATATCAACAAGAGTTGCTACTTCTGAAAAGTGAGAATGGACAACACCTCCTTTATTATTTGATTTTGGAATTAGGAGTATAATTTCTTTTCAAATAATAAAAAAAAAATATTCTAATTTCTCAAATCGCCAGCTTTGTCCCAACTTATCTACCATGTACCCAGAACAGCTATCGTTGCAATTCCATATGCTAAACTAAGTTGCTTTAGTATATAAGTAGAAATCTCACAAACAATTCAGTTTTTTCAATAAATAATTTAGAGGAAACCTTTCAAGACAGTTTATCACAAAATGAAGAACACATCAACCAATGTCATCCCAATAAATTTAATTAAAATAAAATTACCAAAATGAGTAATAATGGGAACTTTAAGAAATCTATTTAACAAAGTAGGACAAAGTAGAAATTATCTTGTGCACATCACTAAATAACTCAGCATATTACCTTAAAATTATTTTTATGAAATTCAACTAGCATTATAACTAATCATAAATGGTAGGAAAGTTTCCTTTTAAGTACTAAGTCTACAATTATTGTCCTTATACTTAAAAATATGAATATTGGTAAAATACTGTCACAATTTCAGAATAAAAATACCAGAAGTCTGATTTAATAAAATCCTATATAATAAAAGATTAACATGCAAATCGACCGAATGGAGGAACGACTGGTCGCTATGACACGCACTGACAACCAGGGGGCAGACGCTCAACGCAGGAGCTGCCCCCTGGTGGTCAGTGGGCTCCCACAGGGGGAGTGCTGCTCAGCCAGAAGCCCTGAGCCAGGCTCATGGCCGGTGAGTGCAGCAGCTATAGCGGGAGCCTTTCCCGCCTCTGAGGCAGCACTAAGAATGTCTGACTACCAGCTTAGGTCCGCATGCCCTGAGGGCTCCCAAACTGTGTGAAGGCGCAGGCTGAGCTGAGGGGCCCCTCCCTGCCCCCTGAGTGCATGAATTTCATGCACTGGGCCTCTAGTGTAGATATCTATAACAATAAAAGCACAATATGCTAATTAGACCAGGCGTCCTTCCAGACGACCTTCCGGACAAAGCCAGGGCTGCAAGGGAAGCCCAGGTCCCTGGTGCCGGAGGGATGCCCGGGTCCTGGGTGCCAGAGGGAAGCCGGTGCCGGCAGCTGGGGCAAGAAAGGCCTACTCTTTCACGAATTTCATGCATTGGGCCTCTAGTAATATCAATAATTATTTAGAAATAATTTCTTAAGGCAGTAACTCTTAAACACTTTAGTTTCAAGACTCTACATTCTTAAAATCCATGGAGGATCCCAAAATGCAGTAGTTTATGAGTCATATGTATCAATATTTACCATAGTAGAAATTAAAACTAAGGCATTTTTAATTATTCATTGTGGGCTTCATTTAAAATAACATTTAATAAATATTTTTATGAAAACAGTATTTTCAAAAGCAAAAAATTTAGTGAGAATGTCACTGTTAATATCCTTGTCTATTAATTATATTATTTATGGCATTTCTGGGCCTATTTCTATTTATTGATGTTTCACACTCATTACTGGATGTATTTTCTTACTTCTTTACGTGTCAGGCAACTAGAAAAAGGTAGCTTAATTATAAAGAGAAAGCAAGATAATTTTATTCTTTTATTAATTCATAAGCAAATTTCATTCATTCAACTACCACTTTTTAATGGGTTTTGTAATAAGATAAAATTATTTCATCTTAACCTTTAAATAAATATAACAATATAAAAAATAATCTATACATCTCAGTAATACAAACTTAGAACAATACAGTGACTATTTTATGTTCACTTCTTATCTCAACATTCATCTGAAAAATGAATTCAGGCTTTTACTGATATAAAAATAAAGCTAAGAGTAATGAGAAATTTTCCCACACCATAAAAAAGAAAACTGTACTTGAGTTTCATTTCTTTCTTTCATTTGTAATGTACTTATATCAGAGAAGAAGAGGTTTTAAAGCCAACAATAACGACAATAATAATTGTTCCTATCTTAAATGAAACTCAATGGCTATTTTGGCTGAAGAGAAAAATAACCTTTTCTTAATGTCTATAGGGTTTGTGTTATCAGTTGATTGTATTCTTAATACACATTATCTTTGTAGTTCACTTTTCTTTAAGAGCCCTGTTATTGAGAGAAAAGAATCAAAATTTTTAAACTTACTGTTTTAGTGCCATGCTTTAGCGTTATCTCATGAGAATCAGGGATCTTTTGAACAGGATTCTAAAAAAGGAAAATTCCATGACATTGATGAGTACTATAACATGCCACATTCACAGGAAAGATAATTTTTTAAAATTGCATCACTGATGTTTTAACACAAGCTTAAAAATCAGGAAATTAAAAGTGTAAGGATATCTTATTTCTGCATGTCTAGATAGGTTGCAATTGTTCATTTTGAGCTGATAATGAATTTATCTTAAAGCTCTTAAAACAATAAACCTAGATTGCATGAAACCATAAGGGCCTCTCATCATCCAAAATATTTAAAGTCTGCTTTTCATTGGTACTCTGGCATACCTTAAAGTAGTTGTGCAATTAATTTATAATAGACAACAAAATCTACACAGGATATATATAAATATATAAGTATACTTGTGTGAGGGCTGAGAACAGATCAAATGTTTCACTTAGAGAAGAATCTATTATGGCCTGTGCCTAATTTCATAAGTAGTACCTTTCTAATCACTCAGGAAACAGAAACACTGTCACCAAAAGGAGGGATGAAAATTATTTCACTGATTTCAATGCAGAATGTGCCTATATATAGACAATTTCTGACATTTAAAGAAAAATCTTGCAAGAACACAGAACAACTTAGTATTTACATTAGGAGTGAATTAAATGTTTAAATAAATATTGTTTACATTTAAAATCAAAGTTTTACTGGAAATCATGTAAGGCATAACTCATAAAAAGCCCATATAATTGGCACAACTAAATCATCTAAAATAGTAGCAATCCATCTTTTGGTAACATATCACTTGATGGTGACTGTTCTTTTTCCAGAACTTTTACTAATGACTCTTTGAAATATGACTTAGCGCAAAATTTGCTATAACAGTAAAATATTTTCAAGAATTTCCTGCCAGGGGACATCATAAACTACAAGACTTCAATTAAGTAATTTATTACCAGAATTCATAACAAGAGCTACAAGCATAATGGAAAAGGGAGAAAGATACCAGTTTTTGTTTTGGTTTGGTTTTAAATGCCAACCACAGGATTATTTCCCAGGCTCTTTGGTCTACACCCAATAACAACAATGATAGCAAACATATCTGGAATAACATGAGTAATTCCATCTGACGTACATCCTTGTAATGTTTTCAAAAGACTTGCAAATCAGAAATTTCTGGGATACAGATGTCGTAAGTTTAAAAAGCAATTTCATTTTTTATATATGGTATATATGTTTTACTGTACACCATATATAGTGTGGTACTATAACCCGTAGTAAAAGTCTACTTAGTCACACAGGTCTGCCACAAGCGGCTAGGAGTTAGAGCCAACCAGGAGCTTGAAATGAGTGCTTTCTACCAGTGCAGTCCCCATGTCTTAATTATTTCAGGAAGAGGGAGAAACCAAGATGGCGGCATAGGTAAACACCGGAAATTGCTGCCTCCCACAACTTCAAAAATACAACTAAAAGACAAAACGGACACCATCCAGAACTATAGGAAGGCTGGCTGAGTGGAAACTCTACAACTATAAGGAAAGAGAAAAGCACACTGAGACTCAGAGGAGGTGCGGAAGTAAAGTGCAGAGGTACGGAGGCGCGTGCGCGGAAAGGGGCTGGCAACTGAGGACGCGGCTGTCTTTTTGAATCGGGAGGGAGTCACAAGCCCCCGACTGCTCTGAACTCCAGTTCCGGGAAGTCTCTGGGGACCCATACAGGGAGAAACTGGACTGTCTGGCAGCGGGCAGAACTCAGAACTCTAAGGGCGGCTTTCTCTCAGAGGTGCTTGCAGCAATTACCAGGACACTGAGATGCAGGCCCTCTTAGGGCAGGGCGGAGGATCAGCCATAGCTGTTTGCTCCACCCTATTGATTCCCTGAGATCCCACCCCACCCAAGCTGAGGCAGAGGCTTTTGCATATGAATGCCCTGGCCCTTTGCAATCTGAAAATTACCTAGGAAACTGCAGCTGGGCCAGACAGACCCAGAACTTCCAAGAGAAGGCCCAAGGCCCCACAGCAGCTTGCATTGCTTCACAGCTGGGCCTCATCGGGGCACCTCCAAACCCAAAAAAAGGAAGGGGAATCTGCAGATCTCTTCATAGCTCCTGCTGGGTAGCCTCAGGCAGAGGCTAAATTAGCACCTCCTTAGATCCAA
>NW_005364745.1:1773375-1777438 GCF_000412655.1 Myotis brandtii
AATCCTCTAAGTATCACCACTTGCTTCAATACTTTTACTTTCTCCCTTCTCAGGCCCCAACCCATCCACCTTTAAACATCCATAAATAAAGCAACTAAAAATTTGGACAACTTGAGACAAATCTGGACAACTGAGACACATCTGGCAGTCACCATGCAACAAGATAAAACTGCTGCTATGATATACTTCTCATGTTCAGTTAATATATTTCAATAAGAAAATCAAGAGTGTTAGAACAGCCAAGCATTTTTTTAGAGGCATCTCCACTAAATTAATCATCCTTCAGAATTTAGATAGACCTACACTAGCCGATGAAACTACAACCTGTTTGGAACATCAACACAAACACCTACTAGTCTACCAATGAGGATCTAAACTGAATATTTAGAAGACAAGTAGCCTTCCTACTTTCCCTTATCTTTGTCTTAGTCTTTTATCACATTATTCTAGGGCAAATGACCTAAACCCGTGGTCGGCAAACTGCGGCTCACGAGCCACATGCAGCTCTTTGGCCCCTTGAGTGTGGCTCTTCCTAAGCCTTAGGAGTACCCTAATTAAGTTAATAACAATGTACCTACCTATATAGTTTAAGTTTAAAAAATTTGGCTCTCAAAAGAAATTTCAATCATTGTACTGTTGATATTTGGCTCTGTTGACTAATGAGTTTGCCGACCACTGTCCTAGTTCATAGGTCAACGCTCAACCACTGAGCCATGCCAGCTGGGCCCTATCTAATTCTCATAATTGGTTCCAATCCTTCAATTAGTAGTATTACCATACCACCTTTAAATTACCTTCAAGCTATTCAATGCCACATGGCAAGCTGCAAATCTTGGGGAATATTTCTCAGTAACACGACTTACAAATACATGGTTAAATAACTTTTTTATACTTGTGTGAGGGCTGAGAAACTTAAAAAAGGATAGTTCATTCTTATATTTTATAAGAAACTAGCGGCCCAGTGCACGGATTTGTGCACATTGAAAGGAAATCAATTGAAATATTTTAATATCACTATTCGCCCTTTCTCTATAATAGAAGTGTTAACCAAATTCACAATCTACAATGACAGATCGAAACACACATGTGTGATTGGTGCCAGCGAGAGCTTTATATATATAGATAAACTTGCTTAATTAGGCCCGCTTTCTGATTTAGCTAAACTTTTTCCAGCCCAGTGAAGCACCCCAACTTCTCTTTCAGGTAATTGTCAGAAACACAGCAATAAGTATCAACACAAAGCAGATTATTATTGTAGATCACGCAGGGAGTCTTTTCAGTTGGGTCAAGTTTCTAAACTTTCTAAATCTCCTTTTTCCAGCTAATGAAAAGAAAATAGGATTCTACAGAGTCTCCTATCTACCTACTTCAGGACTTCTGTGAGGATCAAATGAGATGAAGCACAGGAAAACGCTTCACAGACATTTGGTTGAAGTGTAAAATGTTTGCACCTGGTTATAAAGCAAGTTGTGTTCCTGGGCTGAAGGAACTCCAAGGAGGCTAGTCGCTAGGGAGAGGAAGCCGGGCATTGCTACTTGACATCATTACCTGGCGCCCACAGCCACCCTTTTTGGGTTGGGCTGGGCTGTGGGCCGCATTTTGCGCCATGGGGTCTCGGCAGCATTGGCTGATTTGGTAGGGTATCACTCCGGGTGGTGGCAGGGCCTGTGTCTCACTCGGGGGAAGCCGAGTGTTGCTTTGTGGGCACCAGGTCCAAATGCCATTTATTGTTAAATGGCCTGTTGCTAGGAAGAGGAGGCTGAATGTTGCTACATGATGTCATTACCCAGCGCCCACAGCCCCCGTTTCCAGGCTGGGCTGGGCTGTGGTACATATTTTGCGCAGTGTTGGCTGCAATTTGGTGAGCTGTCGCTCCAGGGTGGTAGTGGGGCCTGTGTCCCACTTGGGGGAAGCCAAGTATTGCTTTGTTGGCACCAGGTCCGCAGTGCTGTTTCTTTGTAAATGGCCAGTGTGCATCAAAGCAGCTCCTACGTTGAGCGTCTGCCCCCTGGTGGTCAGTGTGCATCATAGCGACCAGTTGGGTGGACACTTAGCATAGTAGCCTTTTATATAGAGACTAATGGCCCGGTGCATGAAATTCGTGCACGGGGGGGGGGGGGGGGGGGGGTCCCTCAGCCTGGCCTGCAATGACACAAGTGTTCCAGACTGGCCAGAGGCCCTCTGCAGCCAGGCATGGAACACTTGCCTCATTGCTGTGGTGACGAAGCAAGCATTCTGCCAGGCCACTCACACCCCCCACCCTGGGACTGGGGGACTCTGGCGGAGCTGAGAGGACTGGGTGCCACCATCTTGTGGCTATGGGTACCAACATCTTTGTGATGGAGTGATGGTTAATTTGCATATTACCCTTTTATTAGATAGGATGAGTAGTATTCCTCAGGAACCCCATATAATTCAACTCCATATGATGGCAATAAATACGTTCTTTATGAGCAAAGGATCCTCAAGAAAGGAGTAGGTATTCTTGGCACTGAACCTTCTTATTTCAGATGATTCAACTAAATGTCTCTAACTGGATGGGAAAGCAGTGATGTAGAGAACTGAACTCCAAGGTTCTTTCATGATCTTGCCCCCAACTGCCCTCCCCTGCAGGCCTGATCTTGCCCCCAACTGCCCTCCCCTGCCGGCCTGGTTGCCCCCAACTGCCCTCCCCTGCCAGCCTGATCCCATCCCCAACTGCCCTCTCCTGCCAGCCTGATCGCCCCTAACTACTTCTGCCTCAGCCCCCATCACCAAGGAAGTCGGACATCCGGAAGATGGCCGGTTGACCCAGTCTAATTAGCATATCACCCTTTTGTTAGTATAGACAGATTATATAGGATAGTATTGCTTAAATGGGGTGGGGGGGAGCCTTTTTCAGCAGGAGAAGATGCTCTTGTCAGACAAAAATACTCTATATCTGGACTGATAGCCAGCCATATGCACTATACTGCCAAACCAGTCATTAAAAAATTGAACCGCTTTCTTACACCTTACACCAAACAGCTGTTGCCCTTAAAACCCCTCCTCAGCCCCCACCTTAGGTTCTGCCTTCACAGTTCACCCAGATTGATTTGGCTCTGATTGGTCGGTTTCTGTGCCAGTCAGTATCAAAAGTTTCGCCTCCTAGGCAGTCATTGGCTCCTCACAGTTCACCCAGATTTGGTTCTGATTGGTTGGTTTCTATGCTAGTCAGTGTCTCCGGGCTTATTTCTGGGCCTGATCAGAGAGGTGGGGCTGATCAGCAGCCCCCACGGAGGCCCAGAGAGAAAGAGGTGCAGCTACCAGCCAGGCCTGGAGAGAAAGAGAGAGGGAAGGGCTGATCAACAGCTGCCACAGAGGCTACAGATCAGACCCTGCTTCTCTCTCCAGGCCTGATCCACAGCCCCCTCGGCAGTCAGTGCTGGGTCGCCGTGCCTGCAGCAGCGGCAGGCAGTCGGTCGAGCCTTCGGTCATTTTGGATGTTACGGACCCTGGGATTTTATATATTAGGATTATATTATTGTTTTTAAACTCCATGACATTATCAATAAACACAAACAAGACAATTTTCTGTTTACCACACAACAATGGGTAGTAATAAGCCAACAGGATTTATATCGAAGGACACATTTATTTTCAGCAGCTACCATGACATGCCTTATCATTTCCTAATACCCTAAACATTTTTTTTTTTACTTTCTTTTTCAATTACTAACAGTTTACTTTCAACGTTATTTTGTATTGGTTTCAGGTGTACTACATGATGGTTAGACAATCAGATACTTTACAAAGTGTTCCCCTGATACTTCCTGTACCCACCTGGCACCATACATAGTTATTCCAATACTAGTGGCCTGGTGCACGAAATTCGTGCAGGGAGTGGGGGGTGCCCGGCCTGCACCCTCTCCCAATCCGGGACCGCTGGCTCCTAACCGCTCACCTGCCTGCCTGCCTGATCGCCCCTAACCACTCTGCATGCCAGCCTGCTCACCCCCAACTGCCCCCCCACTGGCCTTCTCACCCAACTGCCCCCCATTGCTGGCCTGATTGCCCCCAAGTGCCCCCCCACCAGCCTGATCAC
>NW_005364745.1:1777830-1800807 GCF_000412655.1 Myotis brandtii
GCCCCCAACTGCCCCCTTCTGCTGGCCTCATCACCCCCAACTGCCCTCCCCTCTGCCTCAACCCTGCCACTATGGCTTTGTCTGGGCAGTGGCCATGGAGCCAGCTGGGGTGACCAAAGAAGCCAAGCCTCCCGCCCACTCTGCCGGCTCCATGGCTCCAGCCGGCGCCTTCATCTTTGTCACGTCAATTTGCATATTCCCTCCTTATTGGCTGTGGGCACTGCTATCTTTATCACAAAGTGATGGTTAATTTGCATATTACTCTTTTATTAGATAGGAGGATTGTTACTATATTCCCTATGCTGGGCTTTACATCCCTATGACTATTTTGTACCGTCCAATTAGTGCTTCTTAATACATTCGCCTCTTTCACCCAGTCCCCCAACTCCCTTCCTCTCTGGTAACCACCCTAAAGTTTTATATTTCTTACTAGAGGCCCAGTGCACGACATTCGTGCACTCAGGAGGGAGGGTGTCCCTCAGCCTGGCCTGCGCCCTTTAGCAGTCTGGGATCCCTCAGGGAATGTCCGCCTGACAGGGAGCGGGCCTAAGCCACAGTCGGACATCCTTAGCGTTGCTGCAGAGGCAGGAGAGATTCCCACCACCGCTGCTGCGCTCGCCAGCCTTCAGCCCAGCTTGTGGCTGAGCAGCGCTCCCCCTGTGGGAGTGCACTGACCAGAAGGGAGCAGCTTCTGCATTGAGTGTCTGCCCCCTGGTGGTCAGTACACGTCATAGTGACCAGTCGTTTTGCCGCTCAGTCGATTTGCATATTACCCTTTTATTATATAGGATAAGTATACTAGAGGGCCGGTGCACAACATTCGTAAACTGGGGGAGCGGGGAGTCCTCAGCCCAGCCTGCGCCCTCTCGCAATCCAGGACCCCTCGGGGGATGTCTGCCAAGGGGTCCTTAGCACTGCGGCGAAGGCGTGAGAGGCTACCGCCACCGCCGCTGTGCTCGCCAGCTGTGAGCCCAGCTTCTGGCTGAGTGGCTCCTGTGGGAGCGCACTGACCACCAGGGGGCAGCTCCTGCGTTGAGTGTCTGCCCCCTGGTAGTCAGTGCACATATTAGTGACCGGTCATTCCACTGTTCGGTTGATTTGCATATTAGGGTTTTATTATATAGGATTTTTATTACTTGAAATCTAAACCAAACTATGTGATTAACTGTGTAGAACCTGAGCTTTTTCACTTATAAAAGTGAAAGAGTCAGGCTAGGTAATTCATGACATTCTACGATGGCGTGGTTTACCTTAAGCGTATTCACATCTGGAACTATGAACACTACCCTAGATCCTTCCATGTGGTACATCTTCTTCACTTCCCTCCACATTGCTCATTACCATGATGTTACTTTTTCCATGAAGAAGGTCATTTTTCATTGAAAATACTCACTGGCTCTCCACTGCCTTTAGTAACAATAACTTTTCACACTATTCACATTTTGTTTTAGACACTTTCTATAACATTTGACTTATGATTCCAGGTTAAGTTTATAAAATTAATGTTTTTAAGAAGTTTCTGGTCAAAGAGTACAAACTTTCAGTTATAATATGAATTAAGTTCTGGAGATATAATGTTCATCTTGATGACTATAGTTAATAATACTGTCCCTTCTGTCCCTTGTCACAAGTTTAAAAACCTCACAGCTTGTATAATGTAACCATTTGGGGTCTGCTTTTAACTTGGACTAGTGTAACTCCTTCATGCAATAAACTGAAATTTAAAAAATAAAATAAAAAAATAATACTGCATTATATAGTTGAAATTTTCTAAGATAATAGAACTTGAGTGGTCTCACTACACCCAAAAAAAGAAAAGGTAACTATGTGAGGTGATTAATATGTTAATTAACTTGATTGTGGTGACTATTTGACAAGGTGCACATATATCAGACCATCACGTTGAATAACTTAAACACATACAACTTTTATTTGTAAATTATACTTCAATAAAGCTGGAAAATAAAAAAATTATCATTAAAAAACAAAAAGTTTCATATATAATTAAAAGTAGATAAACTTTTCTTATAACATACTAATCTCTAAAGCACCTAGCAATATTCCTATGATTTGCAGTGACATCTATTTTTCACTCATTACTTATTAAAGTACCTAAGAGCTCACCCTTACCCAAAGCATTAACCATTCCAGGTAGGAATGAAAGAACAGAGGGGTTCAGCTTGCCAGGAAAGGGGGGTGGCTGGCGATAACAGAATTGAGGAGGAGCAACTTGGCTTTTTAGGACCCCTACACTGAAACTCCTCCCTCCCCCTCCTTCATCCCCACCTAAAGAGAATGCTTTCTTTTATACCTTTTACAACTATAAAGGAAGAGGAAGAATTTCACCTGCTCAGACTGGGTCCCTGAGGGTTACCATTTGACCTAGTCCTTAAAAAATCCCCAACTCTATAGTGTTGGTGGCAAAGATTTATACATTCTCACATCTTCCCAACTTGAACTAATTATCCCTTGAAAGCCTGAAGTCCTTAGCCTCTGTCTACAAAGAAAAAGTATTTGCTAGAATATTTCATTTGGGAAACAAAGCGCCTTTTAATAGTTGAGCAAAGATTAATACAAGACTCTCAGCTTGCTATCTCCAGAGTTCTCACAGGAGCTAAAAATGTACTCAGATGCCCTGCAACTCAAAGTGCGGTCAACAGAGCAGCACTAGGGACATCACCCAGGAACCTGTAAGAAGTTCTGAATCTCAAGCCTCTCCCCAGACCTTCTCAATCCAAATCTGCTTTCTCACAATGTCCCTAAAGATCTATCTGCATGCACATTAAAGTGTGAGAACAAAGGCTTTCTGAGGTTGTCAATTCACTGCAACACAAGTGCACAGTCTGACTACAGCGTGGTACTACTGCTGAGCTACATTGTAGAACAGCCGTGGGCAAACTACGGCCTGCCCGTTTGAAATGAATAAAACTAAAAAAAAAAAAGACCGTACCCTTTTATGTAATGATGTTTACTTTGAATTTATATTAGTTCACACAAACACTCCATCCATGCTTTTGTTCCGGCCCTCCGGTCCAGTTTAAGAACCCATTGTGGCCCTCGAGTCAAAAAGTTTGCCCACCCCTGTTGTAGAAACATCTTAAGATACTGTCCATAACCTAAAAAATGATATTCCACTGGAAAACCTTGGAAGTGAATATTACTTAGCAAAATTCTTACTCTATAATCCAATTTTCCAAAACTGACAAGTAACATGGGATATTCCAATTCACACACCCTTAAACAGCTACTCAAAAAAAACCTCTTACTGCGTTAAAGAGACAGGGCAAGAAGAAGAGGACAAGAATTTGGATTCTGTCTCTGACTAGTGGCAAGAATGAAAAATCCCTTCTTCTTGGAGCCTCTATTTCCTTCCATCTACTAGATATAAATAATAATAGTAACAGCATATACATGCCAGGCACTTTTCAAATAGTGAATAAACTTTTAGTATAATGCCCCGCTGGAGTGGCTCAGTTGATAGAACGTCTTCCTGTGCACCAAAAAGCTGCCAGGTTAGTTCCCAGTGTGGGGCATGCAGGAGGCAGCTGATTGATGATTCTCTCTCATCATTGATGTTTCTATCTCTCTCTCCTTCTTCTTTCCTCATAAATTAATAAAAAACATGTTCTTAAAAAAAGAGAAAGAAAGGCTCCGTGAGGGAACATACAGAGTTGTTAAAACAGAAAGGTCCGTGTGGACAGAGAAGAGTGAAGGGAATGAAGTCAGAGAAATCTGAAGAGCCAAGTCATGCAGGGCTTTAGAGGTCAAGGCAAGAAACTTTGATTTCTTAATAACGTGACTGGAAGAAATGGGAGGGTTTACTGACAGAAACATGACAAGGGAAGCAGGGAAGTAACAAGAGCTGGTACATGTTTTTAAAAGACTGGATTACTCTGGTGATCAGAAAAATAAACCTCTTATCTACCTCATAGACTTAAATCTTAAATTATAAAGAGGCTACCCTTAATATTACTGCCATTAAGCCTTATCCTATGCAGGAATCTGTTACTGATCTAAAAAGCTTAAAGACAAAATCAAAAATGAAAAAAAAAGCAAACACCTAGAAATATCTTTATGTTACTATCAAACCATCAAAGAATATAAAGAATTTTTCTGCACTCTTTTTTTTTTCAGTAATTATTCTAGCATTAATCGCAACCTAAACATCACTTGTTTCAACTTGTAGCACATCCTGTTTTAAGATTCTTTTTTTTTTCTTCCACTGTAGACAGGAGACAGTTGAAAAAAAGTGGATTCCTGACAAAGCTAAAATGCCTCTATTGCCCCCTAGTGTCCATCGTAAAGAATGAATACCCTCACACGCCAATTTGAAAATGGTAAGGAATACACACTGGATTTTGGAATAGAGCTTCTAGCATCCTCTGCTGACAGAATCTTGCACATGTAATTAAATTTCTTTGTTTTAAAGAACATTGATTTTCTCTGAAGTTAAAATCACAATGTTTTTAAATTTTTTCTTTCCAATAAGCTATAGTTAAATTAAAATTAGTCATTAATCAAATACTGTTGATGATGATAAAAACAATGATAAAACCTAGCAATTTAGAGTGCTTAGTATGGGTCAATCCCTACGTTTAGTGTTGACATGAATATTCTCATTCTCATATCAACTCCTGGGAACTAAGAATAGAGGGGGTTTTTTTTCCATTTTTTACTCTTAAACCTTCCCCATGCCTGAGGGAAAGAAACTGACTGATACAGGTGGCTGGCAGTGACCAAGGCCAAAGGGATGAGGAGCCTCGGGCCAGAAGTCACAGAAGTGCAGTGGTGGCCCCAACTTGGACTCCTCACCACAGAACGTGCCAGCCAGGGAGTCAGAGAAAGTTCATGGAAAACAGGTGCTCACAACTAAAAAGTCACTGTTACATCTAGTCTTTAGTTACAGTCATAAAAATTCAACTTTCAGTTTTCTGTAGTACTGGGAAACAGGATAGCAAGGATAATGAAAATCCTCAATAATCCCAAAGTCTCCATTTAATTATAAGTTACAACCTTCTCTGCCTTAAAAAAAAAACACCACACACAATTATGTCAAAGTAATAAATATGATTTAACAATGATTTTTCACCTCTTTTCTATGACCCTACCCACTTAAATTTTTATTCACTTATTAAATTCAGAGAAAAAAATAATAAACCTTCAACTATTAAATACTTTGAGTTATTTAATAGTTGGTGTAGTTTGACAAAGTTCAATAATGATTTGCATATGATTTTCATTTGTATTATATTTGAAAGAACAATTTTATTAATAGTATTGTATGTACATAAATTGGAATAAAGTAAGAATGAGTGAAAAGCAAGTTTGTCATCAAAAGAAATCATGATATACATTAACATTTCCAAACCAAGGACTTCAACACTAACACTAGTCCAACTACTAACCAACAACTGAAGTTAAATGCATATAAAAACACACAAAAATAAGGCCCTAGCTGCATAGTTCAGTTGGTTAGAGCATCATCCTGACATCAGGGTTGCAGGTTCAATCCCCAGTCTGAGCACATACAAGAATCAACCAATGAATGCATAAATAATTGAAACAACAAATGGATGTTTCTCTCTGTGTGTCTATTTCTCATCAATAAATAAAAACAAAAAATAATCATAATCAAGCATTATGATTCTGAATGTACCTACAAATTATGTTCTTTTGGAAAACTGATATTTTCCTCCCAATTCTAGTGCTATCAAAAACTCATGTTTAAAAAGTTATGTTACTATTCTGCTCACTGTGATACTGCAGAAAAATTATTCTTCATCACTGCTCAACAAAATCATTGTATATGCTTAATGCTTAATCACCAATTGTATTATTTCATTTCATTTTTTCCAGTTTCTTTGCATTATAGTGTCTCTGTTACTGGTTTTTAAGAGCTTGTTTATGACTAAAGATGTTAACCATTTCTCATGCATTGCAAATGAAATACCATGTTTTTTGTTACTATTTTACTCTAGTATTTTACTTTTTGGTTGTATCAAACTTGTATATTAAATATAATCATGATCTGTTTTTAAAAAATGTTATGTTACTGGGAGGGGGCATAAAGAATTATTTTTATGTGATGGAAATGTCTTATATCTTGTGCATATAATTGTCAAAAACTCATCAAACTGAACCCTTAAAATACTGTACACATTGCATTTAAATTGCATCTCAATAAAAACCATCACATTTTTCAAAAATTTTTGTGAGACTGCTAAAGAAGAGAAAACTACAACTACTTTTGTTCTCATTTGGCAGGTAGGTTCATAAGCAGTTATACTTTATACAATTAAATTAACTAATTAATGTAACTGGACTGTGGGGCAGCTCTCATAATTATTAAAACACTATCTAATGAAAGTATAAGCTTAGGGTAAGGCACATAGAATGGTCCTTACAGAAATAGGTGTCTAGTTACCTTTCTATGCTCACATTTCCTCGGTTCACACTTCCATCCTACTTCCATTTTCCATTTAAAAACTGGGGATTCATATGTCACAAAGAGAAAACACTCTCAAAGGTCATAAAATAAACTTTTCAATTATAAAAACCAAATATGCTCCATTCCACTTGACAAATATTTACTCTGTATGTACTATATAAAAAACACTGCACTAGAGGTTGTAAGTTTTTCAAAGTTACTATATCATTTATATACAAGTCCCTGTATTTCTTACTTTTTTTTTTTTTTTTTTTTTTTAGAGAGGGGAAGAGATAGGGAGAGATAGAAACATCAATGATGAGAGAGAATCATTGATTGGCTGCCTATTGCACGCCCCCTACTGGGGATGGAGCCCGAAACCAGGGCATATGCCCCCGACTGGAATAGAACCCAGGACCCTTCAGTCCACAGGCCGACACTCTATCCACTGAGCCAAACCCGGTAGGGCCAAGTCCCTATATTTGAGGTCATCACATATGACTGCAAAGGGGAGGCGGAGGAGTTAAGACAAGCACACAAGTAATGATTTAACAAGGACAATGGTTTAAGTTTGCTATGGAAGGCAGAAACAGGCCTGAGAAGTAACACATGCAGCTGGCAACTGGAGAGGCTGCCTGGAGGAAATCACATTTGAAAAGGCCCCTAAAGGCTGAACAGAATTTTAACAAGCAGAGCCTGGAGGAATGAGAAGGAAACATTAAATTTTTTATCAGTATCTACTCAAAACTAGCAGACTCCTTTCTCAGACAAAATTAATGGGCAAATAGGAATTGGTGAGGTCGGATACATTTACAAATCAGACCTTCTATTTATTAATTAGCCTATATCAGTGGTCGGCAAACTGCGGCTCGCGAGCCACATGCAGCTCTTTGGCCCCTTTAGTGTGGCTCTTCCACAAAATACCACGTGTGGGCGCGCACGTACAGTGCGATTGAAACTTAGCGGCCCATGCGCAGACGTCGGTATTTTGTGGAAGAGCCACACTCAAGGGGCCAAAGAGCCGCATGTGGCTTGCGAGCCGCAGTTTGCCAACCACTGGATATTGATGAAACATTAGGCATATCCTTGAAAAACATTCTGAATTCCTGATAGAGGCGGTGCTAAATGGGGACAAATCATATGTAAGTTGTGGAAAACACTAAAAGAGACCAGCGAGCAGGTAAAACACCCTTAAAAATTATATCAGCCCTAACCTGTTTGGCTCAGTGTATAGAGCGTCGGCCTGCGGACTCAAGGGTCCCAGGTTCGATTCCGGTCAAGGGCATGTACCTTAGTTGTGGGCACATCCCCAGTAGGGAGTGTGCAGGAGGCAGCTGATCGATGTTTCTCTCTCATCGAAGTTTCTAACTCTCTATCCCTCTCCCTTCCTCTCTGTAAAAAATCAATAAAATATATTTTAAAAATAAAAATAAAATAAAAATATCATCACTCAACTGAGGAAACACTGCTTATTTATTTCCAGTACAGCTTGCTGCACTACACTGGCTCATTCTCATGAGGTGAAACCATTTAAAATGCATTTTCTCTGCTAGCTGTCCGACTAGAAATCCTTTTGTAACGTTAAGTCATTTTCTTGGGAAGAGGTGCTACCACAGGTTGACTGGGGAATGGCTTACCTGCGGAGCCTTTGCTACAACACAGACTGCAGGTGTTGAGGCAGTGTCCAGCCCAGACCTACTGAGTCTCCAGATTACACAGCCTAAGCAGGCTTATTTCTTCATTACCAAAGGTGATTCTTACAATAAGATTAAGAACCACTGGGTCAAAAAAAAAATTATCTTAAAAAATATTTTTCCATTAATTTCAATAATACTTGCTGAAATATTTAGCCACTCAAGTATGTGAACTTGGCCGCTTTCCTGCTCAGTAGACTGTCTCAGTGCTTTGCAAGTTTCTGAGCAAGAAAATAATCAAATTATACTCTGGAATCCCCAGATGGAGTCCTGGCTGCTGTGGTGATTTATTTTCACTCATTTAGGGAATGAGTGCTATTATTTGCAATGTGACACGTGTTACAAATAGTTTAATCGTGAAGCAGTGAGGAAAAGGGGATTGGAATGAAAGATCCTATAGACAAAGAGACAAGCTAAGTGGTAGAAAATAAAAGTTTGACCTTAGATGCTGAATTTAGAATACTGTTAGAAAAAAAAAAAAAAGAATACTGTTAGAGCTTAAATGTGGACCTGCTTCATGAGGGGTTAGAAAGCTGGACCTGAAGTTCAAATGAGATGGGGCAATCCTTCAGCTGCTCTGAGTGAATAGGAGTCATGAGGACCAGAAGCCGTAAGAAACTCACCTCGGGACATATGTGAAATGGTAAGGTAAACAAGGACACGTCCTCCAGGGAAGCTCATGGTTGGAGAAGCATGAGGCACGGGAAGTAGTAAAAGAGACTAGCAGAAAGGCAAGCATTATCAGAGAAGGGGTTTGCCTGCTTTACTCACTGCTGTGTCCCCAACACCTGGAAAGTACCCAACTCATAAGAGGTGCTCAATAAATATCAGCTGAATAAACAAAGAGACAGGTCGCAGACCAACAGTATAAAGAAATGCCAAAGGAAGAGTTTCGAGGAAGGAGAAGTCACCATTGTCCAAGACTGCAGAGGAGCAGAATGAGAATCGGGAGGGCCTTTGGATTTGGGGATCTGGAGTTTGTCACTGGAAATCTCTGTGAGAAGAGTTCGGGTGAAGTGGTAAGGGCAGAAAATAACAACAAAGAAGAGCTTCACAGATAAGGAAAAGCTAAAGGAGTTCATCACCACCAAACCAGTATTATATGAAATGCTGAAAGGTATCCTTTAAGAAGAGGAAGAAGAAGAAAAAGGTAAAGATACAAATTATGAACAACAAATATGCATCTATCAACAAGTGAATCTAAGAATCAAGTGAATAAATAATCTGATGTACAGAATGAACTGGTGATTGTAATAGAATCAGGGACATAGAAAGGGAATGGACTGACTATTCTTGGGGGGGAAAGGGGTGTGGAAGATGAAGGAAGAGACTGGACAAAAATCGTGCACCTATGGATGAGGACAGTGGGTGGGGAGTGAGGGCGGAGGGTGGGGCGGGAACTGGGAGGAGGGGAGTTATGGGGGGGAAAAAGAGGAACAAATGTAATAATCTGAACAATAAAGATTTAATTTTTTAAAAAAAGAACAACAACAAAAAAAAATAAAAGCCTAATTTTACTTGGAAAATAAATAAATAAATAAAAGACATCATAAAAAAGACAATATTTCTTTCCATTAAGAATCAATGCAAATAATCTTATAAAAACAACCCAGCAAGCTGTTATTCTCTTGACAGACATTCATTAGAGCCATGAAAAGCTAAAGCTTACAAATGGGTTTCTGAGCCCCATACCAAGGCATGTTTTTACTTCTCTGCATAGCTGCACTTTAGGTTTACTCACACATCAGTTCCACGTCAAAGGTCTGGTCTTTTTATTTATCAACTTTCTATTCTAGACAACTTGAATTTTCCCATCGTGGAAGAGCCACACTCAAGGGGCCAATCTATTCTTGTACACTGTGCCTTTGTTCCTGCCATTCACTCTACATAGACAGAATGTGACCTATCCCCACCATGTCTACCAAAATGTCACCCTCTACAAGGCTCATTCAAATTCCAGCTCCTCCAGGAAGTACTTCTATGTACTGCTCTCTGAATTTTATCTCATCAGCCTCATCTTTCCACTTGCCCCTAGTAAGCAAACTCAGCCATACACTAATCACATGACATTTCACCACCATATCATGCACTTGCATAGATTTTGGCCTTCACTTCAGCAAATTTTTCCTGCTCCCAACACCTGTCTTCCATTCTCTGTTCCGAATGGTTTCCTTTATGTTTTTTCCTTTTACTATTTTTGAGGCTATACAATTTACTTCTATTCTTTGAACAGTTCTTCTTAAAAATGCAATTTACATGCTTAACTTAAACTAATTTTGCTTGAAGTTAACTAATATCTCTAGTCTCCTCCAAATAATACAAAGACTTCAAAATGAACTGATTCTACTATCTTATCTTCCACATTATTTTCCAGAATAATTTTAGATCCATTTTGCTTTTAAATCCTCAAATTTATTCATCATTACCATTATTTACACTCAAGGCTTACATAAATTTAATAAAATGTTTATTAATCAATTTCTTTTTTTAACACATTGCTTCCGGCCCTCCATTTATTATTTTTGAATTCTATTTCTTTATTCCTGAAGTACATCCTTTACAGTTCTTTCAACAGGGGCTTTCAGTAACTCAGATTTTTTCCTTTTAATTTGCTCTCACTTATGAATAACAGATAACAGTCTAGCAGGGAATTGATGTCTACATTACTCTAAAGACACTACTCCACTGAATTCTTAAATACTTACTTCCTCCTCTTCTGAATCACCACCATCATCATCATCATCATCATCATCACCATCTTCCTCTTCCTCGTGAAGAGGTGGAGGTAAACGACCAATAGCTTGCTCCATACGATCAACAGGTTCTTCTGCCATGGTAGGGGGTAAAGGAGGGCCAATCAACTCATCATCAGAGGAATCAGAACTCTCTTCACTTCCACTACTGCTTGTATCACTGAAAATACAAACACAGAACTCTTTGCCTCTGCGGCAACAAAGCACACTCTAGAGATGGTACTGATTTCTCAGGAAACCCCAACTCTGCTTTAACAGCTGAGTGTTAAAATTGTTTTCACCTTAAGAACATACTAAAAAACTTATTTTACCTACTTATCTTACCTACACATAAATTAAAGTCAGAAATAAAGGCCATAGCAATTATACATTCGCGGCCCAGTACACCATGGCTCCTCATAAAGGGCCAGCAGAACAATCGGGATGTGAAAGAAAAACTGCAAGGCACTACATCCACAGGAAAAAACCACTCTCTACTATATTTGAATCCAATCACTATTTGCACCAAAGGTGAATAAGGCCAGTCATGTAAGAAAGTTAATATTATTCCCAGAATGTTTCAATATATTTTCTGAAATACAAATTATTTCTCAGTTCTCATCCAAGTTTGCTGAGTTGCTAAAATGCTAAATGTAGCATTCGGGATTCTAAAAATATCTTATTCAGGGAAGTATCATATTGATTCTCTATTGTTTTTCTACCCAGCACACCAGAGAACTAACACACACTCTCAGTAAGGTCTTTATCAAACACCTGTAAGCATTCTGGAAGCTACCACCATCCACCATCCCTCCACCTCCTACCCCATCCCAAAGGGTTGAGAATTGCATTCATAACTGTATCAATTAAACTATCAAATATTTTATAGGACTCAAAAGTGTCACTGCCTTCTAATAAAGTATTTCCAGTAAGTAAGCTCCATGAAAACAAAAATTTCTCTCCTTTGTGTTCATTGCTATGTCTCTAGCACCCAAATGATGCCTGGCGTAAATCGGATTTTTCTTTTAATTTTTATCCAGGTTCAATACTGAAAGGAATACATTCTCACATGCATGCTCTCCTTATACAAAGGTAGGAGCTAGCAAACCTCTATAGAGAGTTTCCCTTTGTTCTTGCAACAGCTCCAGCCCCACAGGCTCCCTAAGTAAGTAGGGTAAGCCTGGTTCAGCCCGAGGGTCTTTGCCTGGCAGCGCCCTCTGTTGGAACTGACTGCATACCGCCTCTTCCTCTTCATCGAGGTCTCCTCAAATTCAAATATCGCCTTCTCAAAGAGGTCCTCTAAACTTTCAAACACACCCTATCAGTCACTATGACCTCAATTACCTTACTTTGATTATCTTTATTACCTACATGCTAAGTTATCTCATTTGAGTGTTTATTTATTGTTTAAATCTGTTATCCATCCCTTACAATATCCCCACAATCATATGAGCACAGAGTTCCATCTGACTTGCTAGCTGCTGTATCCCCAGTGCCTGAAGCAGTGCCTAAGCCACAAGATATTCAACAAATAAGTAATGGTTGGGGGAATGAATAAATTTGTATTAAAGCATTCACACTCCCAACTTTTCTCCCTGTGATTAAATCAGTTTTCCAGCTGTACTGGTTCAGAAGTCAGACTTTCTCAAAGCAAAATTATTCAAGCCACAGAGAACTCTAAACTGAAATGCTAATCCTTAGCATCCATGCTTTAACTGAGTTAACTAGTTCAGAAGAAAGCATTGAACTAAGAACTGCATGGAGCCATGCTGATTTCATGGCTGATTATACAGGCCTAATACCCTCATGAAACTGGATGGAATGCATCAGCTTCTCTATGGAGCTTCTAACTCCATTTCTGCCTTTTTGCTTCTGATGTACACAAGCCAAAAAAATAAACAATCCTTAACATATTTTCAATATTCTGAAAAACAAAGTCCATGAAACTATGTCCAGAAATATCCCTGACAGAAAACAGAACACATTCCATGTTTAAAAATGCCTTTGACTCAATATGGTACCAAATATGAACCAGAGTCTGGCAGGTGTGGCTCAGTTGAGCATTGACCTATGAACCAGGAGATTACGGTTCAATTGCAGGTCAGGTCACATGCCTGGGTTGTGGGCTCCATCCTGAGTGTGGGGCATGCAGGAGGCAGCCAATCAATGATTCTCTCTCATCATTAATGTTTTTCTCTCTCTCCCTCCCCCTTCCTCTCTGAAATCAATGAAATATATTTTTAAACATATACATATGAACCATAGCCTGAGAAACAATATGTATTAGATGAAAAGACAGTTAAGAATCAAATCCTAATTTTTTTCTCAGCTGACTTTTCAAAAGACAGCTTAGCTAAGCAATAAATAAGATATATAGCTGTACAATTGCAACATAGGAAGCAAATTCATCATTGATGCTTCTCTCTCTCTCTTCCTCTCCCTTCCTCTCTGAAATCAATGAAAACAATAAAAAAAAAAACACGAGAGCTTGTTAACAGCAGGTAGGGAGCAATAATTAGGTGGAGCAAGATGATGTTTAGGGCCGTGAAACCATTCTGATTGATAATATAATAGTAGAGATACATGTCATTATATATTTGTCCAAACCATAGAATGTACACCACCAAAGGCGAACCCTCATGGAAACTATGAATTCTGAGTGATAGTGATGTGTTAGTGTAGGTTCGTCAACTGTAACAAATGTACCACTTGGGTGGGGGATGTTCATAATGGGAAAGGCTATAAATGTATGGGGGCAGGAGGCATATGGAAAAATCGCCATACCTTCTGCTCAATTTTGCTATGAATCTAAAACTGCACTTAAAAATAAAGTCTATTAAATAAAAAATTTTAAACATTCAAAATAAAGAGGCTGGCAAAATTGATTATCCATGTGAAGGAAAAAATAAGAACTGGATGACAACTTCAGATTATCCACAATTTTATGTTAATTAAATACTTAAATATGAAAAATAAAACTTTAAAACTTTAGAAGAAAATACCAGAAATAATGACTACAGAGTTAAGAACTCATTTCTTAAACAAATCATAAAAGCACAGCCCTGGCCTGTGTAGCTCAGTTGGTTGGAGCATTGTCCTTACACCAAAAGTTTGTGGGTTCGATTCCCGGTCTGGGCACATACCAGAGGTAACCGATCAATGTTTCTCTCTTACACTCTCTCTCTCTCTCTCTCTCTCTCTCTCTCTCTCAATCTCTTCCTCCTATCCTCCCTTCCTCTCTCTCTAAAAATCAGTGGAAAAAGTGTCCTCTGGTGAGGATTACAAAAAAAAAAAGGCACAGATTTTAATACTGCATCTGGAAAACTTCAGAAAACTTCAACTGATTCAGTGTGACACAGGACCCTCTCATGATCCTAGGGATATACTATACTATTGCCTAAAGTGGGTGCTCGCTTCAGCAGCACATATACTATTGCCTAAAGTGGAAGAAGTTATGCAAGCTTTTAGTATCAGGAACCTTGCCTAACTTGTGTTATGAACACTTAGAAAATGATCGTTTAATAGAATCCTTTTGAGAAAGTCAAGCACCTGGAAGATGATTTAGAGCAATCTCTGACCACATTTGAGCCTGAAGACGTAGGTTCAATATCTTCATTTTGCCTTCTTAATTCTTTCTCTCTGTTCATTTCTTCCTCTTTTTCTCTTGCCTCTGAAAAGATAAAAATAAATTTCCAACAGTTAAAACTTCAAAATTTGTCAGTTATTAAGGTTGAAAATTAAGTCATGAAAATGTAACAGTGTTATCACTAAAAGCAAAAAATTATCACCATAAATACCCAACACTGGGAAAATAAGTGAATTACTGTATATCAACATAATCCTATATAATAAAAGAGTAATATGCAAATAGACTGAATGGTGGAATGACTGGTCGCTGTGGTGTGCACTGACCACCAGGGAGCAGACGCTCAATTCAGGAGCTGCCCCCTGGTGTCAGTGCACTCCCACAGGGGGAGCGCCGCTCAGCCAGAAGTCAGGCTGACAGCTCACAGCTGGGAATGCAGTGGTGGTGGTGGAAGCCTCTCCCGCCTCTGTGGCAGCGACATCCCCTGAGGGCTCCTGAACTGTGAAAGGCCGCAGGCTGGGCTGAGAGACACCCCCCTACCCCCAGTGCATGAATGTCGTGCACCACGCCTCCAGTATAAAATATAGCCAATACAAGTAATGATAAAAAATGTACAAATCTTGGAAAATATTAACAAATATGCTCAATAAAATTAGCATGTGATTAGACTATGAACCTGGATTAAACTCTGTAGAAAGATATGGAAGTAGATAAGTAAAAAAGTGTTCAATGGTAAGATTTGATGTAATTTCACTTTTTTACTTTTTTTGTCAATTATAGTTTACATTCAATATTATTTTATTTTAGTTTCAGGTGTACAGCATAGTGGTTAAACAACCATGTACTTTACAAAGTGTTCCCCCAATATTTCAAGTACCTAACCTGGCACCATACATAGTTATGACGATATTATTTACCATATTTCCTATGCTGTTCTTCACATCCCCATGTAATTTCACTTTTTATTTTTATTGCTTTAAACCATAAATTCAGCACTTTGTTCATTTCTGAATTTCCCACACTGGAGTTTTGGTCAGAGACTTCCTACCAAAATCATGAGAAAATGTCAATTATATTAGGTTTGTAGAGTTGTTTACTTTGGAAAGACAAAAGTTTATCCAAGGAAGTTTAATCTCTTTCCTCTGATCATCAAACTCTACAATGGGGAATACACAGGAAGTAAATGAGTTATATGAAGAGTCCGGTACTCACCTGCTACCATCTTCAATAGCCTGAGATAATCTATAACATTTTTTCCTTAATAATGCAAAACAATACACCCAAACTTAAGAAGTATCAAAGGGCACGTATTAGAATGTTGTACTCTTCAGAGTCTTCCCTTGCTTGGATATGAAGGATGAGAAACAAGGAGATAACCAGCAAATGTCCACAACTAACTAGTATTTTATTTCAAATTTGAGGCCCAGTGCAAAACATTTGTGCACTGTGGCGGGGGGGGGGGGGGGGGGGGGGGTCCCTCAGCCGGCCTGCACCCTCTCACAATCCAGGACCCCTCACTCCTTACCGCCCACCATCTCGCTACTCCTTACCACTCTGATTACTGCTCCTTTGCGCTGCCATGCAGGTGGGAAAGGCTCCTGCCACCACCACTGCACTCGCCAGCCATGAGCCCGGCTTTCTGGATGTGGGAGCGCACTGACCACCAGGGGGCAGCTCCTGCATTGAGAATCTGCCCCCTGGTGGTCAATGTGTGTCATAGTGACCAGTCGTTCTTGTCGTTCCACCGTAATGGTCGCTTAGGCTTTTATTATATAGACTAGAGGCCCGTTACACAAAGAGATTCGTGCAATAGGCTGGCACCAGTTTTCCTCTGGCACCCGGGACCCAGGCCTTCGCTCCTCCAGACGCCTTCAGTCTTCACTCCGCCACTTCGCCCCTATGTATGCAAATTAGCTGCCATCTTTGTTGGGCTAATTTGCATACTCTCCTGATTGGCTGGTGAACGAAGCGGAGGGACCATCAATTTACATGTTTGTCTATTATTAGGTAAGAAGATGTGGAACATAAAACTCTCCAGGAAGAAGTAAAGCAAATGCTATAACTCTAGCTCATGTCTGTTTTTGTTTTTGGGTTTGTGTGTGTGTGTGTGTGTGTGTTCTCCGGTAGACTGATAGGAGTCAACAATTCTACACTCTGATAGCTGGAGGAAAGTTGAAAAAAATTTAAAAATAGGATAATGTCCAAAATTAAGAGTGGGCCTGCTTGGCTCCTGTCACCCAGCTTCTCCAGTAATCTTTCCATACCCTCCAGGGCGAGGTTGGGGGACACTGGGATACCACATTTGGACACCTGGACTCTAGGCTCAGGTCTTCAGGACAGTTGTGATCCTAATCAGGAAACA
Organism: Myotis brandtii; assembly: GCF_000412655.1. Lineage (NCBI taxonomy): Eukaryota > Metazoa > Chordata > Mammalia > Chiroptera > Vespertilionidae > Myotis > Myotis brandtii. The sequence continues at coordinate 1,794,632 of NW_005364745.1, forward strand.
ACACCAAAGCACATTTTCCCCTTCTGACTTGCTAAGAAAGCCAGAGTTTTCTCTAGGTAGGAGGGTGAATCTCAATTCCAAGTCAACCAGACTGCTCTTTCAGTGGTGGTGTTTGGAGCTGGTATGCCACACTATTACTAGCCAATAAGATGTGAAGGTAAGCCAGCTGATGGTACATTTGAGAAAGGTTTTCCTCTTCCTAAAAAGTGATACACAAAACAGTTTCCTTTCATCCCACAGAAGTGGTCATCTGCATGCAACAAAATTCTGACAATTTTGGACCATGAGGACAGTCAGCTTAGGACGAGCCAATACCCTAAAAGTGGCAAAGCAGAAAAGGAAGAAAAACTTCGTCCTTCATGTCAGAACTCAGAGGAGGAAGAGCCCCACTCCAGAGTTCCTGTCGTGTGTGATACTAAATGTTTCCTATTTGAGCCATTTTTAATTAGGTCTTCTATGACTTCTTTGCAAGTAACCCAAAGCATCTTAGTGTCAGCCTCAACTTAAAAATTCACAGCTAGTACATGGAGCTTACTGTGTACCAGATATTGTTTTAAGCACTTCCTGTAATTTTTAATCTTCGTAACAACCTCTGAAGTTGATACTATTATTTTTTTTAGCTTTATTGGGGTATAATTGACAAAATTGTAAGACATTTAAAGTATACAACGTGATGATGTAATACACATATAATCTGGGAAAGGATTGTCCAAACGGAGTCAATGAGCATATCCATTACCCACATTTACCTTTTTTTTGCCAAACCAAGTTTTTTTTATTTTATCCTTTATATCTCTATTGTTGAAAGTATTACATATGTCTTCCTTTTTCCCCCATTGACCCCCTCCAGCCCACCCTCACCTCCCACCCCAGGCTTTCACCACCCTATTGTCTGTGACCATGAGTTATGCATATATGCATACAGTTCTTTGGTTGATCACCCACCCACCCACCCCATATGAGTGAGATCATGGGATACTTGTCTTTCTCTGACTGGCTTATTTCACTTAGCATGATACTCTCCAGGTCCCTCCATGCTGTCTCAAAGGGTAAGAGATCCTTCTTGTTTACTGCTGCATAGTATTCCATGGTATAACTCTAAGGCACAGAGAAGTAACAGAGCTACGAGGTCCCAAAGCAGTGAACTGAGGCTCCACAACTGATATGACCATACTTTCTAAAGACTAAAATTGTAGCCCACCTTACTATTTTTTTTGACATTGTTTCTGTAAATCAAGGGTAGGGAACATCCAGCCCATGAGCCATAAAAGGTCCTCGAAATCATTTGGTCTGGCCCTGTCAAGGCATTAGGGGTGAGTTAATTAAATGTTTGACCAAATATAGCAGGCTAATTTTTAAGCTGTTAATTTTGTATGGCCCATGAATGATGTTATAAATATCCAACTGGCACTTGACAGAAAAAAGGTTCCCCACCCCTGCTATAAATGATGGTCTGTTAACTAATATGTGACTGCAGATAAACAGCCTATTCGCTTAAGAATTCTAGGAACTAACTTCAAAAGAAGCAAACTCCAACCTTCAGACCTCCAAACATTACAGCTCTGAGAGATTTGCTGGCCTTCAACCAGTTATCTGAACAGAATGTGTTGACTTGCATGTAGCCCCCTCAACAGAAAATTCTCAATCCCCTTCTTTTGATTCCTTGTTGTTTTTCTTCTTCCTCCTCCCTTAGAAAAAACCCTGCCTGTGTCAACAAGAGTGCGCCATCTTCTCAAGCTGAGCACTTGAATAAACCACTTTCTCCATCCACCAGCCTGTCTCTTGACTTGGATTTTGTGCAGTGGGCAGCCAAACGTGGCTTCAATATCAAAATTATCTAAAGAGCACCACTTATCTAACAGTGAGCCCACCTCTCTCCAAAGGGCTATTAAGGACAGTCTTTACTGCTTGCTTGTTAGCACACTATCTGGAAATAACACTGGCCATAAATTATTACAGTAGTTAAATCTGTGTGATAGGTACATGGGATTCTATTACTATACTTTTTTATGTGTTTGAAATTTCACACAATAGTATATGTAGAAAGCTATCTTTTCATAATAAAAACAAACTGTTATTCTTCCAGAGACCAAAAATATTTCATGTGAAGCTCACTTCCCAAATATTAAATACTAGAGGCCCGTGCACTGCTAGGGACCCTAGCGGCTGGCTGCCTGCCCGGCTACAGGCCAGAGCCTCCCTCCCTTCCCCCGGCCGGCCCCGCCCCCTGGTCGAACTCCCAGACGACCTGACCTCCCCATCAAGGGAACAATTTGCATACTATACTTTTATTATATAGGATTACTGCTATATTTTAAACCAACAATGACAAGAACAGCATTCAACTAATTTTTTCCAGGAGTCCTGTCTGATTTCTAGCCCCTTCCACTCTATCTAGTGTGAGAACGATCTGCAGCAGTTCCAAAGAAAGCAGTGTGGAGTCAGTCTCCTTCAAAGACCCTGAGGTGGTCGTACTTAGAGTTGGCAACCACCTGCTATCAAAACAGAGAGTCTGGAAATTAAGGCCTTCATTAAATGTCTGATACAGCTCATTAATGCAGGGATTCAACAGCAGCAGCCACAGTCACTGTATGTCTCAATTTTCTATACTGTCTGGGTCAACAGTCAGTGGTGTACACAGCTCTGAGAGCCACCTCTCGCCCAGCCTTCCAAATACTGGTTCCGCTGTAAGCAGGAAAGAAAAAATGAAATGAGGATTAAATAGAGGTGGAAGGAGAGGTAATAAAGAAACTGCTATTCTGAATCTCATATATTAATTTAGCATCCTTGTGTTCATAGCACACACTTCTAAAAGACTTTAGCACTCAGACCTTCTTACCCTATTTAGATACAACTTTTACCATGTGTTTTTTTAAATCTCTGCTTCCACATTGAACAGAGTGCGGAATCTCAGAAGGAAGACGGGGGAGGGTGGGTGAGTGGGAGGTAATCAACCAAAGCCCTTGTACGCATATATGCATAACCACGGACACAGACATTAGGGTGGTAAAGCTGTGGGGCGGGCGGGGGTCAATGGAGGGAAAAAGGGGACACATGTAATACTTTCAAAAATAAAGATTAAATAGATAAATAAATCTCTGCTTCCAAAGGAACCAATACATATGGGCTTTTAACAATTTTGAACTTTTTTTTCAGTCTTATAATAACTGTCAATATCCTTGTGTAAGGTGTACACAGTATTTAAAACAAATAAAACAGCAGATAATTGAACTTCTTACCCAGTGTTTTCCGACTTCTTTCCACAGCTGTTCTTCGAGTCTGTTCAAACATTGCTTCCAAATCAAATGTACGAGCTTTTTTCCCTAAAATAGGAATAAGTAGCAGACTGTGATTTTGCACTAAGCTGGCCAAACTTTAGGTACTCAAAAATTACTGATTGATCAATAACCACTTGGTCTGTCTAATTTATAGCATGGCTATGAGACAACCATAAAATATCAAGGAAGAGTTACTTCCCAGGGAATTTTTACTGACAATCTCATCGCTAAGTGCCATTAACCAGCCCACTCTCCCATCCTCCTCTTAATTCATCTAGACCAATGGTTCTCAACCTTGGCTGCACATTAGAATCACCTGGGAATCTTTTTAAAATCCTGATTTCTGGGCCTCATCCTCTGGAAATTCTGTTTCTTTGTTGCTAATGTTGTGGCCCCACCCCATAACAAAGACGCTGATGTAAACGGAAACCAGCTTTCTGCAGAGCACTGGGGTAATATGTATCAGTAAGTGTTAAAAGATGCACTCCCAAGGTTTTGGCTGCATTTTTATATTTACATTTCTATTAAAGTAGTCCCTCTAAAAAGCTACCCGATGGAAATACACACAATATTCCCTTTACAAAAGGAGACAGTTATTTGCAACAATGTTCATTTTAGCATTCTCAACAAAAGTTAGAATTAGAAACTATGTAGGAGAAAGTTTAAAATATTACAAAGTATGACATTTCTATTAAATAGACTACTATTCATCCATTAAAAATCATGTTTTAGTTCATGTTGACTAATGTCACCCCAATAAATTTTATTTTATTTTTATTGACTTCAAAGAAAGGAGAGAAAGACATCAATGATGAGAGAGAAACATCGATCAGCTGCCTCCTGCACACTCCCCACTGGGGATGTGCCCACAACCAAGGTACATGCCCTTGACCGGAATCGAACCTGGGACCCTTCAGTCCACAGGCCGACGCTCTATCCGCTGGGCACACCAGCTAGGGCGCCCCAATAAAATTTAGTTAAAGTAAATAAATACGTTTTTTTAAAAATCATGTTTTGGAGGAACATTTTACAATATGGGGAAATCCTCACACTATCAAGAATTAAATTATATACATTTACCAAAATATAGGAAAGAATGGACAGAAAGTCTGGACACATTAGCCTGACATTTGTTCTCTCCAAGACCCAACAGAAATGGGGTGAGAAAACAACGTATGCTTTTTTTAAAAATACATTTTATTGATTTTTTACAGAGAGGAAGGGAGAGGAATAGAGAGTTAGAAACATCGATGAGAGAGAAACATCGATCAGCTGCCTCCTGCACACCCCCCACTGGGGATGTGCCCGCAACCAAGGCACATGCCCTTGACCGGAATCAAACCCGGGACCCTTCAGTTCGCAGGCCGATGCTCTATACACTGAGCAAACCAGTCAGGACACATATGCTTTTTTTTATTCGCAGGGCTATCCTCAACAGGAGCCCACACCCCGGCCAGGCCTTCTCCTCCGACAGCATGCCCAGCCCAGGCTCCGCAGAGAGATGAGGGCTGACCTGGGGATGAAGGCTGGGCTGGGAAGGAACGCGGGCCCTGGTCGGGCTGCTCAGTGGGTGGGGCGCTGCCCCCCCATATGCCAAGGCCTCGGGTTCATGCCCGGCCAGGGCACGTACAGGGTTCAACCAATGAATGCCCACGTGAGTGGGACAATAAGTCGACGTGTGTGTCTCTCTCTCTCTTTTCCTCTCTCTAAAATAGCATGCGTATAAGCATAACCAATGGACACAAGACACTGGGGGGTAGGGGAGACCAGGGGAAGGTCAAGGGGAGAAAAAAAAAAGGTGACATATGTAATACTCTTTGAAATACTTCAAGCCAGCGGTTCTCAACCTGTGGGTCGCGACCGAACGACCCCTTTCACAGGGGTCGCCTAAGACCATCCTGCATATCAGATATTTACATGACGACTCATAACAGTAGCAACATTACAGTTAAGAAGTAGCAACGAAAGTAATTTTATGGTTGGGTCACCACATGAGGAACTGTATTTAAAGGGCCAGAAGGTTGAGAACCACTGCAGTTTAAGCAATAAAACAAAATTTAAAAAAAAAGACTAAAAAAAAAAAAAAAAAAAAAAAAAGAAGTTAAAACGGTCCAGCCGGTGTGCGGCCAGGGCACATGCCCGGATGCGGGCTCCATCCCCAGCAGGAGGCGAGCAAGAGGCAGCCGATGGATGATGCTCATCCTTGATGTTTCCCTCTCTCCCTCTCCCTTCGTCTCTAGAATCAATAAAATCGTATTTAAAAAAAAAAAAAGAAGTGAAAACCATCACCACCACTTAGCCCACAAACGGTCCAGCCGGTGTGCGGCCAGGGCACATGCCCGGATGCGGGCTCCATCCCCAGCAGGAGGCGAGCAAGAGGCAGCCGATGGATGATGCTCATCCTTGATGTTTCCCTCTCTCCCTCTCCCTTCGTCTCTAGAATCAATAAAATCGTATTTAAAAAAAAAAAAAGAAGTGAAAACCATCACCACCACTTAGCCCACCCGTTGCCGAAAGAGCCGTCACCTTACAGACCGCAGCCGGCGGTGAGCTGTCAGCCTAAGGACGCGCCTAAAAGCTCCCTCCTCCAACCCGGCCCTCCGCGCGGGCTCACCGCACCCTCTCTCTCCGGCTTCCCCGGGTGTCACCTGAGCGGCCCGACAGACCCGCGGGAGTTAGAAAGGGGGAGGGGGCGCGAGTGTGGAGACCCTGCAGATACACACTAGGATCTGACGCTCGGACGGGGCGGAGGTGCCCGCTCGGCCTCCCTCGCCTGCGGACCCGAGAACCCTGCAGGGGATGGGCGCTCACTCACCGAACCCCGTGAAGCCCATGGTGACCGCCAGCTGCGGGTCCGGTCCCGACGTCTCAGCGCCTGTCACGGGGGCGAGAGGAGGA
>NW_005364745.1:1801098-1805059 GCF_000412655.1 Myotis brandtii
TGTGCGCGCCGCGCCGCCGTCCCACTCCACGCGGGATGGCACCTTGCCCTGAGCGTCTCCAACACCCTTCGCATGTGAGATGCGATCACAGCCAAGGTGACCAACCCGCACGGAATCCTAAAGAAAACCCTGCTAAACGCCCTTTCTTTGCATTTTGTCCTCTATGAGGAAACTCGCACAGTTTTCCACCTTTTGAGTATATTTTAAGGAAGAAATGCATATGTACCGCATGATGGAAAAGTATTCACCAGCTAAAAAGACTCGGGTAGTTGAAAGAATTGTCAGAAAGTTCCCTAAAGCTTATTCTCTTAGCCCACGCCGCCCTCTGACTGTTAGCCATGCTTAGTTATGGAGTTTCCTTCTCCACAGCAAGGCCTCCCAACGCCCTGCATTCACTTCATTGTATTTTCACTTTTCGTTGGTTTTAATTACTTTATAACATGATTCCTTGTCTGTGCTCTGAACGAATGGCATACTTCGTATCTCTATATTTCTGAATTATAGCAAAATCATCTCTAATCCTATTCGATGTTGCTGAATGCAAATATTTTCATGAAATTACTCCTTCGTCCCAGCACTACCTTAATCTATCTCAAATTATGCTTTACCTACAAACCCTAACTGTTAATGATCAAGTGTAATATCCTTTCCTTTGTTCTTAAAATAAAATATAAAATTAGCATGCCCTCCAAAGTGTTTCCAGCTTCAGCTTTTCTATTCTCTACCAGGTGAGTCTTCTTCAGCTGTAGAAGCAGCTCCAGAACACGATGTCCTGAATGAAAGTTCTGACTTTTTGCCAATCCCCATGCCCTTCATTTAACCCTATTCATCCCGCAGGACTCAAATCTCAATCTCCTGTAAGCACTTTACAGACCTTTATACACCCCAAGTTAGGCCCTCTATCTGTCACGTAATCTAATCCTGGGTCTCAGTACTTGTGAAACGAATAAAAGAATGAATGAATTAAAGAAAGTAGGTGTGAAAACCGTCCTCCTCTTATATGCGGGATGTTATGTAATTTGGCACAACAAAGTTTGGTTTCATCCCAACAGATCTGAACCACAAGTGTCAAAAGTCAATGTGACCTCACATTAATAAGGCTAGTTCATTGCACCTGTAATAAAATAAGTTGTTATTAATGCCACTGTCTCTTTTCTGACTTCAGATAAACAGGCCTTAGGTAGTATAACAGAACTTTATGAATAGAGCTTTTGTGTAACCCATACGCCAAGTTTATAAATAGCTATTTCAGCTCCTCAGTAGTCAAGGACTTGAAAGGGCTTAAGATGATACTTTCTTTTCATTAAGACTTTCATTTTAGAGCAGTTTAACACACAGCAAATTGAGCAAAAGGTTCAGAGATTTCCATTATCAATATCTCCCACCAGAGTGATACCTTTGTTATAGCGGAAGAACCTACATTGGCATATCCTAATCACCTTAAGTACATAGGGTTCACTCATTGTGTACAAACATATACTAGTAATGACAGGTGTTCCATCACAATGGCATGATAGAGAATATTTTCACTGCCCCCAAAATTGTCTGAGCTCTACCTATTCATCTCCCTTCCCCACATCACCAAACCCCTGGTATTTGTACTATCTCCATAGTTTTGTCTTTTTAGATGTCATACAGTTGGAATCATACATGTAGTCTTTACAGATTGGCTGATCTCAATAATATACATTTAAAGTTCCTCCATGTCTTTTCATGACTTCACCGCTCATTTCTTTTTAGCACTGCATAATATTCCATTGTCTGGATGTACCACAGTTTACTTATCCTTCACCTACTGAAGGACATCTTGGTTGCCTCCAAGTTTTGGCAATTATGAATAAAGCTGCTATAATCATCCATGTGCAGGCTTTAGTGTGGACATCTTTTTAGATCCTGTGGGCGATCTAAAGGAGCAAGGTTACTGTATCATATGGTAAGAATAATGTTTAGTTTGGTAAAAAAAACTGGAAAACAGTCTTCCAAAGTGGCTGCACCATTTTGCATTCCCATCAGCAATGAATGAGAGTTCCTATTCCTTCACAGCCTCACCAGCATTTGTTGTTGTTAATGTTCCAAATTTTGGCCCTTGTAATAGGTATGCAGTGGCATCTCATTGCTGTTATAATTTGCATTTCCCTGATGACATACGATGTGGAACATTTTTCACATGCTAATATGAAAGACATAATATTACCATATGTATACTTTGTCAACGTGTCTGTTAAGGTCTTTGGCCTGTTTTTAAATCAGATTGTTTATTATTGAGTTTTAAGAGTTCTTTGTATATTTTGGCTTGCTGTCCTTTGTCAGATGTTTTCCCAAATATTTTCTCAGTCTGTGACTTGTCTTCTCATTCTCTTGACATTGTCTTTCACAGAGCAGAAGTTTTTAATTTTAATAAAGTCTAGCTTATCAATTATTTCTTTCATGATTTTGGTGTTATATCAAAAAAGTCATTAATTTACCCAATTTCATCTAGTTTTTTTTTTTAGATATATTTAACTGAAAATTATATGCAGAATTTATCTCAAAAAGTCTCTAGAGCATTTTATGTAGGAACATTCTTTGGACCATCCACAACTAATTTGTTTTATAGTTGTGCATTTTACATTTAGGTCTGTCACCCATTTTGAGTTAATTTTTGTGAAGTGTATACAGTTTGTGCTTACATTTATTTATTTATTTTGCATGTGGCTATCCGGTTGTTCTAGCACCACCTATTGAAAAAAATCCCATTGTAGCTATATAAAATTTTAAACTACTAAGTGCTAGAGGGGAAAAAGAAAAGGAAACTGGAAATCATCAACCAGTGGGAATGATCATGACCATTAAAGAAAAGTCACAAGAAGATGTATTTGCTTTTGATAAAAGGTAGGGGGAATAATTGCACTACTGGAGACTTCCATACTGAACTATTTTTTTCCTGTTTTGTTTGCTGAAACATCTTCAGAATGAAATTGTTAAGTATACCAGGGCAACTTTGATTTTCTTGCAGCAAAGTGAATTTTTTCATAAATTTGAGAAGCAGATTAGCACAGTGTTCAGAAAATGAGTTCCAGAACTAGAATGTTAGGTTCAAACCCGATTCTGATCATGTGATCTTAGGTGAGTTACTTAGGCTTTCTGTGCTTCAGCGATCTCATCTGTTAAGAGGCTATGGGGAATTAAATAAGGAGGACTGCTTGAAAAGAGTGCTTTAGTGTAACCACCCAAGTTGCCTTCTCTATCAAATGAAGCCTATCTTGCCTCTCCTTGCTCGTTACTCCTATTTCAAATGCAGGCCCTATACAACAGTTTCCGTGCTGCACTTGATTGCTTTGCTGGTGTGCCCCTGGCCAAGGCACCTTTCGCGCGGGAACGCTGTCAGTTTAATGTTGCCGGCACTGGGGACACAAATGAATTCTGTTTCTGCAGGACTGGGAGGTCTTTTTTGTAGCTTTATAGCTGCCCCTCTACTATGAATGCAACGACGGATTAGAACTGTCTGCTTCCTCTCTGTAATGAGAAATAAGGCAAGGCAGCAGCGCCCTGAACGCACATCATTCTTTTTTAAGTGTATGTTTTTATTGATTTCAGAGAGGAAGGAAGAGGGAGAGAGAAACACCAATGATTAGAAGCCTTGATCTGCAGCCTCCTACAACCTGCAACCCAGGCACGTGCCCTGACCTCCGGGTTCACAGGTCGGTGCTCACCCACTGAGCCCGCATCCTTCTTCACAGTCACGGGCCACAAGTCCAATAGCAGCAACACACAAACAGAACAGCCTAATCCATTTCCATTTACACTGAAGCCCGTAAGAAATAAGGTGACATTTTGGCTCCTATGTGAACTGTCTCCGACAACGCGGTACCCACCCCCGTCCACTCTCAGCTCCTTGGGGCGCCCAAGACATCGGCGCGCAGACGCTCCTCTCCAACAGCTGCAGCTGCACCCGCGAGGCTGCAGGCACCAGACCCAGGGC